>NW_026867494.1:387002-530550 GCF_020745735.1 Hemiscyllium ocellatum
TTTACAAAAAACCATTTGGGATATCCATGACTCTATTTGCCAAAGCTATCTCATGACACTCCCTTTTTGCCCTCATGAGTTTCCTCTTAAGTATGCTCATACTGCCTTTATGTCTAAGGTTTTTTATCTTAACCAAAATCTACATTTTCTCTAGTCATCCAGCATTCCCCAACCTACCAGCCTTTCCTTTCACCCTGACAGGAAGTATACTGTGTCTGGACTCTGGTTGCCCCATTCTCATATTTGAAGGCTTCCCTTTTTCCGAATCCTTTAATCTGCAAACATCTTTCCTCAGTCAGCTTTTGAAAGATCATGCCTAATACCTGAGTCTTCCTCCAATTTAGCACGTCAACTTTTAGATCTGATTTATTATTTTCAATCAGTTTCTATGTTAATTAGAATTATGGTTGCTGGCCCTAAGGTTTTGCACCCTCGACTGTATGTACATCCACATTGTGAATTAGAAAATGCTCTTGTACACACTTTAATAAATTTTCTATTTGGCAGATAGGTAAATGGGCAGGAGCTATACCTTGGGTCCACTCTTCCTTCATCCCCACCAACCTTAACACCATTCCTACTCCAATAGTCAAACGGCACGTTCCCCTGCAACTGCCGAATGTGTGACACCAGCCCATTTACCTGCTCCCTCCTCACTATCCAAGGGCCCAAACTTACCTTCCAGGTGAAGCGGCACTTTACCTGCACTTCCCACAACCCAGGCTACTGCTTTGCTGCTCACAATGTGGTCTCATCAACATTGGGGAAAACGAAGCATAAACTGGGTGACTGCTGCACAGAACATCTAAGTTCTGCCTGCAAAAAAGACCCTGAGCTTCAGTTGCCTGCCATTTCCACCACCCCACCCTGTTCCCTGACCAAATCTCTGTCTCAGGTTTACTGTATTGTCCCAGCGAAACTCAGCACCAGCAGAACGAAGAGCACCGAATATTACACTGGGGACCATACATCCCTCGGTCCCAATATCAATTTCAATAATTCTAGGCCTGAAATCTTTAGTATCCTCGTCCCTTCCACGCACACCAAGCCTTGTTATCACATCGTCTGTCATTACACACTACCTTTCTTAGCCACGAACAGTCTCCATTCACCCCCCAAACACAGATCGTTATCAACTCCCTTTCCTGTCCAACAGTTCTTCCCTCGCTTTGGGCTCTGTCCTGATCTATCTTTTACTGCATCCGCCTTCCTCCCACATTAAACCAGCGTTTTCCCCAATACCATCAGTTCTTTAGATTAGATTACTTACAGCGTGGAAACAGGCCCTTCGGCCAACAAGTCCACACCGACCCGCCGAAGCGCAACCCACCCATACCCTTACCTAACACTATGGGCAATTTAGCACAGCCAGTTCACCTGACACGCACATCTTTGTGACTGTGGGAGGAATCAGAGCACCCAGAGGAAACCCACGCAGACACGGGGAGAACGTGCAAACTCCACACAGTCAGTCACCTGAGTCGGGAATTGAACCGGGTCTCAGGCGCTGTGAGGCAGCAGTGCTAACTGCTATGCCACTATGCTGCCCACCCTTCTGTGGAAGGGTCACTGGCAACTCCTGTTTTTTTTGTTTCTGAAATACAGCATCCACAGTTCTTTCAGCTTTTTATTGAGGTAGAGTCGGAAATTGTTTTGAGATACAGAAGGAGAGGGGGGAGAGACAGAACAGACATGAACTGTTGATCTCCGTTATTACTCATAACGTAAAATCATTGCAGTGCGATCACTTCCCTTAAGCATGAATAGAGAGCGCAGATTGTCCGTGAGCTTGTGGCGCAACGGTAGCGCGTCTGACTCCAGATCAGAAGGTTGCGTGTTCAAATCACGTCAGGCTCACTGACGCCAACTTCTTATATTTCAAATCAAGAAAGGAGTACGTTCACTCCGGATATCTGTTGATCCAAGTCTTCTTTGCGGAAACTTTCGATCACACGTGAAGCTTTGCTGTCAGTTTGATTTGTGAACACTGTGTCAGGGAGGTGGTGTGCACAGTGTTTGGGGAAATTCTCAGCTTCCCCAGTTCATCACGGGATTTAAACGCAGCCGCTTCGTTCAGTTGCTGACAGCGCAGTGTGAATAACATAATACCGATACTTTTACAACATAATCCAGAGACTCCCAGCTTTATGTTTCAATCTATCAGGAGAGTGACAGCGAGTTCAGATAGAAATGTTTCCCACCAACAGCAAATTCTTTCCTCTCACTGGACACAGTTAAAATTACCTTTATTCAATAGAAGGAGCGGAAACTACAGTCTGGCATCCCCTCTCCACATTAACGGTGAGCCTGAATTTTATAAGCGGTGTCAGTAAAATCCAATGGCGGACACTGATTTGGTTCAGTCGATTTTTATTTTTGCCAAGCGTAATTCACCGAGAGGATGCTGCTGTGTGAAACAGCGTGGGGAATTACTGCAGGGCCTCCTGCACATGGAACATACCGAACTGATGTGTTTCACCTTCACCAGTTTATTCCCATCTCAGAGAAGAGAGGTTTGATGATTCGGATCACAGCAGCCAGACAGAGAACAGGAGAAGAGCACTCAGACCTTCACAAGCCTGTCACCACAGCTGGGTCATCGTGGCCCGTGGATCAGTATGGGAGAGTAATCTGCATCTACTGACTGGAAGCACAGCAAATTGGAGTGCTGGTGGGACTATCACACAGGAGAAAACGGCTTCGACAGATCAACTGGAGTGGCTCCCAATGCGCAACTCCGCTCACCTCAACTGAATAACTGTAAACAACTTACTCAGTGATTCAAATGAATACTCGGTTTTGAATCTGTATTGTGGCATGGATCTTCGAGAATGATGTCAAAACACCTTCATTTCTGTGATGGAGTATCCTGTTGGGCAGAATATATCCGTTGTCAAATTTTCCACGTTCTCTTGGTCCAAGTCCGATTTCACTCAGAATCACAATTGTCTGACAGCGCAGACTGAGGCCATGCAGCCCACCTTAGCTCTGCTGGTTCAACACAATATGTAAATACGTGTCTCATTCTGTCGCCTTCTCCCTGTAAATCTGCACATTGTTACATTGAACATGCCCACCGAATTCCCTTTTGTATCCATTGAATCTGTCTCTTTGTCACTGTCAGACAGCGACTTAGTGACCCCACTCCCTGTGCAAAAACAGTCTTCATAATGTCACTTTTACTTATTTTCCTGATGACTTTAAATCTCTGCCAAATCGTTCTCGATCCTTTCAGGCTTGGGAGCATTTTCACTGCATTATTTCCTCTGTCTAAAACCCTCATGAGGTGGAAAACTTCAATCAGGCCAGTTTTCAGCCCTCTGTTCTCCAAAGAGAGCTGCCCCAAACTTTCCACTCTCCCTTCATTGCTGACATTCCTCAGAACGATACCATTCACGTCAACCTGTTCAGTGCTGTCTGCAATCACTTCACTTCCCCGCTTCCTGAAGTATCACCCTCAGAATTGAGCGTAATACAGGTGGAGGATTCATTCAGACTCGGATTGCGTGGGCGAAAAATCTGCAATACTTGTTTTCACTTTGAGAAAGTGTTTCCCTTCGCCGTCTTCACCGCAATGGCAGCTCCGCGCCGTCCCTAATTCAGGCAGTCCGATCTTATTTAACAAAGCGGCTTTTTGAGAAAATTGATCGGGTATTTTTGCTCTGGTCAATTTAAGAAATGATGGTTCGCCTGGGATTGGAATCCGGGAACTCTCACACGTCTGCATTCGCGAGAAGACCCAAAGCTAGAATCATACCCCAGACTAACGAGCCCCCAGCCATGGGTGCAGCTACCTCCTGAAGCAGCTGTGACTTGCTCAGTACGAAATACATTGTACATTGCTCCCAGAATTGCAAGCAGGGAAGAGTTTCAAGAACATCTGCTTCTCAATCTGTCTCCCTGCTCCCAGGACGCTGCTGTTTGTCCCGTTCCCTAGGGACCGGGCTCTCTCCACTGGTGGATAATTGAATCATTTTATTTCTCCTTGCAAGCTGTCCTGGTGGAAGAGCTTGAAACACGCTCTTCTGCTCTCTCTCTCACTACTTATTGAGGCAGGATAAGTCAGTTACAGAAATGCGTCGGAAATGGGGAACTTTGAGCTTGTTCCAAAGGTCCTGTTAACGGAGAGACTGAAAGATGCTGTGTTGTCGGGACCGAGAGAAATGGAGACCCTTTCCTCAGGTAAATTGGTATGAGTGCATTTTTGTGCAGCCTGTTTGGTGTTCAGAATTTGTCTTGACACAGCAATCCTGCAGAGAGTCTTTTATTACACGGGCGTCGGTTTCTTTACCGCAGGAAATGGAGAAAAAACAGCAAGTCATGTGTTTCAACTTCACCGGTTCTTTGCCATCTGAGAGCAGAGGTTTAACACTTGAGATCAGAACACACCGACAGAAAACTGGACAACACGACTCAGAGCTCCACAAGCGTGCCAGAATAACTGTGTAAATTTGACTTGTGTATCGATGTGACACATTGAGCTCAGATACACGAAGTTTTGGGAAGCAGATGACAAGGTAAAGGAAAGAGCAGAGCGCCGTTATAGGGGTAAGCTGCTGAAGACGACATTGAGTAAAGAAGTGAAAATGGTTTCCCTTCTGGGTTGTGATCCTAACATGCACCCGCTGTGCTATTCTCCTGCATTGCACGGCAGCTTTCCCCGAGTACTCAGTGAAAAGTATTCAGCTTTTCAGTTGGCGTGGGTCTTGCACGTTCGAGAATGAAATCAAAAGATCTTCACTGCTGTAGTGTCATGTGCTGTTGTGCAGACATATCGCTGATGTGCAAATATAAACTCAGGGGGTAATGTACACTGGAGACTCAGAGCCAGTTGAAACTTGCTCAGTGTGAAGTACATTCCACATTGCTCCAAGAATTGCAAGCAGCAAAGCTTTTCCAGAACATCTACTTGTCATTCTGTCCCCGGGGCGCTGATGTTTGTCTCCTCCCCAGGAACTGGACTCTGTACTGGCGGATAATTAAACCATTTTGTTTCTACTTGCAAGCTGTTCTGGGGTGAGGGAAGAGTCCATTCGCTCTTCTGCTGTCTCTCTCAATCACTTGAGGTGAGAGAAATCACTTACACTAATGCGTGGGAAGTGAGTAACTTTGAATATGAATTTCCTCCAAAGGTCTATTATCGGAGAGATAGAAAGATGCTGTGCTGGCGAGACAGAGAGAAATGGACACCAAGCACTCTTCCCTCAAGTAAATTCATATGAGTACATTGTTGTACAGCCTGCTTGGTGTTTAGAATTCGTCTTCATGCAGCAAAATACAGAAAGTCTATTGCAAAGTGGGCACCGCTTTCTTTGCTGCGATCGCGCAGCAGTTAACATCTGAGCCTCAAGTGTCCCAGATGAAGAGAATCCGACACTCACTGAGAGTCATCCCCACGGCTCTGAGCTGAGGGACTGCAGGCAGTCCAACACGGAAGGGACGGTTAAAAATGAACCAGTTTTACTCCCTCAGCCTCTCTGTCCCAGAGTCAGGCAGTGGGACGGCATAAACACGTTGCACCATTCTCGCGCAGACAGAAGCCGTTCAGCCCATCGAGTCCACGGCGACTCTCTGCCACTTGCCTCTCTCTGAGGTGATTCACAATCAGTGATATCTGTCCTCATCGGAAGGAACTGTATCTGAATGGTGATACGGTTTCTGACATACTGATCGTCTTGTCATTCACGTCCGACCCGGCGTGGCGATTAATGCAGGGAATGGATGGAAGTACAAGGCTTGCGTTTCACCTTTATTAGCTCATTGGCATTGAGAAGAAGTGGTTTTGCGAATCAGTTCATAGGAAACCGACGAAGAACAGGAGAAGACCACTCAGGCCTCCAAAAGACATGTTACTTGAATCGTGTGAGTTCCCGAGAGTATCGGTATGATACAGGGTATTCAGTCACTCAGGCAGCAGTTGCAAAGGCAAGATATAGAATATAGCACAGCCCCAGTTCAAAAGGAAGCCGCTCAAGGAGACATTGCACTACAGCGGAGGATGGCTTCAATCCATCGACCTCGGGGCTATGAGCCCAGCACACCACCACTACGCCACTCTGCTCCTACATGCCAAGAGTTTTCCACAGGTCCCTTCGAGACTGATGTCAAAGATCTCCACTGCTGTCGTATCATATGCTGTTGCGCAGATGTATGGAAGCTGTGTAAATGTAAACTTTTTTCTAACTTCCCACATTCTGTTGGTCGAATTGTGATTCCATTCTGAATCACAGCATGTGTCAAAGCACAGACGGAGACCATGCGGCCCACCTTCGCTCTGCTGGTTCGACACAGTAAGTAAACGTGTGTCTCTATTCGTATCATTCTCTTTCCTTCTCCATGTAATTCTGCTCAGTGTTACTTTAAACATGACCACCGAATTCCCGTTTGCGTCTATTCAATCTGTCTCTTTGTCAGTGTCAGTTAGGGATTTACTGAACGCAACCACTCGCTGTACGAAAGCGTTCTTCCCAATGTCACTTTTAGTTCTTTTCCTCATGACTTTAAAAATCTGCCGAATTGTTGCCGATCCTTTCAGGCGTGGGAGCATTTTGACTACCTTACTTTCTCTGTCTAAACTTTGCATGACTTGGAAAGCTTCAACCAGGCCAGATTTCAAACTTCTCTTCTCCGAGGAGAGCTGTCCCAAATTTCCAATCTTGCTTCAGTGCTGACATTCCTTAAACACTGCACCACTGACGTCAACGCAATATTTCATCATTTCACTTCCTTGCTTTCTGCCCAATCCTACTCCAAGCGGGAAAAACAATGACTGCAGATGCTGGAAACCAGATTTTGGATTAGTGGTGCTGGAAAAGCACAGCAGTTCAGGCAAGCATCCGAGGAGCAGAAAAATCGACGTTTCGGGCAAAAGCCCGCACTTTAGCGAAGGTACTTTTTGAGGAAGTTAACCGGGCACTCTTGCACAAGTCAGGAAACGTGGGCTCCTCCGGGATTTCGCGCAAGTCTACGTAGTAGAAGACCCAAAGCGAGAATCATACCCCGAGACCAACGAGCCACACCGAGAGCACACAAGCACCCCCGCTCCACCTCTTTAACCAGCTGAGTCTTGCTCAGTGTGAAATACATTTGACATTGCTCTGAGAATTGCAAGCGGGAAAGAGTTTCCGGAACAGCTGCTTCTCATTCTGTCTCCCTGCTGCTGTTTGTCCCGAACCCAGAAACCGGGCTCCCTCCACAGGCAGAAAGTTAAACCGTTTTGTTTCGCAACTTTTCTCTGACACCGGAGTGAACCTTGAAAAGCACTGCCCACCGCAACATAGGGTACAGAGAACAACAGAAGACCACTCAGACCTCCACCAGTGTGTCATCTCAATTGTGCACATTAGGCCAGTGTACCAATGTGAAATATTTATGTCAAAGTTTTTTGGGAAAGAAAAGAAAAGGCGAGGTGCTGAACAGTGCGCCGTTCTACGGAAAAGCTGCTAAAGACGACATTGAGTGAATAGGAGAGATGGTTTCCCTTCTGGGTGATGCTCCCATCATACACCCGCAGACATATCGCCGTCCTGCAAGTATAAACTCTGTCTAAGTTGCGCCATTCTGTTTTTTTCGAACTGTGATTTCGCGCAAAAGTACAAAATGTCAACACTCACAATGTTCAAACTTTACAAAGTTCTCAGAGATATATTTAGCGAACACCTGGAAGTAATTCTCCCAAAAGTACCTGGGGAATTTCGGTTTGAGGGCTCTTGAACTTTAAGTAGAATGAAGGGACACAAGAAAAATTAAATTTAAACTGTAAAACACACGTAACCGCGTCTACAAACAGGCACTGCCAAGCAGCCCCGACCTGCTCCGCCCCCCGAGAGAGTGAAGACTGTTCACTCGTTTGTAGCTGCAGAAGCAATCATCCCAACACATGCAAACAAATCCGCATCAGGATGCGATTTCAACGAGCTACATCACACTGCACCACCCAGGTACGATGAAGATCAATAAACAACTATGAAGCGCTTTTCAGAAGAATGGACAGCCCGTAGGCCAGCTGAAAACTGCTTCCCTGACCGGGAATCGAACCCGGGCCGCGGCAGTGAGACCGCCAAATCCTAACCACTAGACCACCAGGGAGACACAGAACTGGCCTTCTAACTCTGCTGAAAATGGCCTCGCTGCCCGGGAATCGAACCCGGGCTGCAGCAGTAAGAAGACTTTCACCGGTACATCCATCAATGTCATTTTTTTCTGTCCATTGCTCCCGATGCGATCTCGATAACATTGGGGAGACTTAGAGTCAAATCACATCTCCGGGACTCTCCTGCTCGCCTTTATTGGAAAAAAGCGCGGAGTGGACCCGGAAGCTGGTGTAGCGCAAGCGAACCTGGGTAGGTTTTTCTTCCTATAAATGCGCGCAGGAGAGTAACCCGAGGCACTACAGGGGTAGTCCCTCCGACCCGCCCTCCTCTAACTTTATAATAAGGTCCGTTATGGTTAGCAGGTAAGTGCTGCATTTTGCTTGTTCTCTTCTTCAGACCTAGTTTTTGTTAAAGGTTACCTTTAGAGGGATGGCAGTGAAGGCAGTGCAATGTTCCTCTTGCAACATGTTTGAGGTGAGGGATGCCATGGTCGTCCCTGCTGATTACACTTGCCATAAGTGCACCCATCTCCAGCTCCTCCAAGACCGTCTTCAGGAACGGGAGCTGGAGTTGGATGAAATTAGAATCATTCGGGAGGCAGAGGGGCTCATAGATCGGAAATCTTCGATATCGAAGTACCAACTCCAAAGATTGCAGACAGATGGGTGATAGTGAGGGGTACTTGGAGATAGCAGCCCGTGCAGCGACCCCTTGCGGTCGTTCCCCTGAAGAACAAGTGTATCATTTTGGATACTTGTAGGGGGGACGACTTACCAGGGTAAGCAGTGGGGTTCAGGCCTCTGGCACGGAGCCTGTTCCCAATGCTCAGAAGGGTAGCTTGGAAAAGAGCAGAGCAATAGTTATTGTGGACTCGATAGTATGGGGCACAGATATGTGGTTTTGTGGGGGCGAGAGAGACTCACGATTGGTATGTTGCCTCCAGGTGCAAGGGTACGTGATGTCTCTGATCGTGTTTTCCGGGTCCTTAAGAGGGTCGGAGAGCAGCCCGAAGTCGTGGTCCACATTGGCACCAACGACAAAGGTAGGAAGAGGGATGAGGATGTTATGCATACTTTCAGGGAGTTAGGTTGGAAGCTCAGAGTTAGAACAAACAGAGTTGTTGTCTCTGGTTTGTTACCCATGCCACTTGATCGCGAGTTGAGGAATAGTGAGAGAGAACAGATAAATGCGTGGCTACAGAGATGGTGCAGGAGGGAGGGATTCCGGTATCTGTACAACTGGGGTTCATTCTGGGGAAGGTTGGACCTCTATAAACAGGATGGTCTACACCTGAACCTGAGGGGCACCAGTATCCTTGGTGGGGCGTTTGCTAGTGCTCTTTGGGGGGGGGGGGTTTAAACTAATTCTGCAGGGTCATGGGAACCTAGACTGTAGCTTTAGGGTGCAGGACCTTGAGTGTAGGGAGGGTAGGAACATGGCATCAATCTCGAAAGAGGGTGCCTCTAAACAGGAATGTGACTTGAAGTGTATGTACTTCAATGTGAGAACTATACGAAATAAGATAGGTGAACTTGCAACGTGGGTTGGTACCTGGGATTTCAATGTTGTGGCTATTACAGAGACATGGGTAGAACAGGGAGAGGATTGGTTGTTGCAGGTTCCAGTGTTTAAATGTTTTAGTAGGGTCAGAGGTGGGGGTGAAAGAAGGTGAGGTGTGGCATTGCTTGTCGTCCCTACTGATTACACTTGCCGGAAGTGCACCCATCTCCAGCTCCTCCAAGACTGTGTTCGGGAACTGGAGCTGGAGTTGGATGAACTTAGAATCATTCGGGAGGAAGAGTGGTCATAGATCGGAGCTTTAGGGAAGTAGTAACTCCAAAGATTGCAGACAGATGGGTGACAGTGAGGGGGACTTGGCAAAAGCAGCCAGTGCAGCGACCCCCTGCGGTCGTTCCCCTCAAGAACAAGTATACCATTTTGGATACTTGTTGGGGGGACCACTTACCAGGGGTAAGCAATGGGGTTCAGGCCTCTGGCACGGAGCCTGATCCCGTTGCTCAGAAGGGAAGGTTGGAGAAGAGCAGAGCAAGAGTTATTGGGGACTCGCTAGTTTGGGGCACAGATATGTGGTTTTGTGTGGGCGAGAGAGACTCACGATTGGTATGTTGCCTCCCAGGTGCAAGGGTAAGTGACGTCTCTGATCGTGTTTTCCGGGTCCTTAAGGGGAGGGGAGCAGCCCGAAGTCGTGGTCCACATTGGCACCAACGACATAGGTAGGAAGAAGGATGAGGATGTTAGGCAGGCTTTCAGGGAGCTCGGTTGGAAGCTCAGAGTTAGAACAAACAGAGTTGTTGTCTCTGGTTTGTTACCTGTGCCACGTGATAGCGAGTCGAGGAATACTGAGATAGAACAGTTAAATGCGTGGCTACAGGGATGGTGCAGGAGGGAGGGATTCCGGTATCTGGATAACTGGGGTTCTTTCTGGGGAAGGTGGGACCTCTATAAACAGGATGGTCTACACCTGAACCTGAGGGGCACCAGTATCCTTGGGGGGACGTTTGCTAGTGCTCTTTGGGGGAGTTTAAACTAACTCTGCAGGGACATGAGAACCTAGACTGTAGCTTTAGGGTGCAGGACCTTGAGTGTAGGGAGGTTAGGAACATGGCATCAATCTCGAAGGAGGGTGCCTCTAAACAGGAACGTGACTTGAAGTGTATATACTTCAATGCAAGAAGTATACAAAATAAGATAGGTGAACTTGCAGCGTGGGTTGGGACCTGGGATTTCGATGTTGTGGCTATTACAGAGACACGGGTAGAACAGGGACAGAATTGGCTGTTGCAGGTTTAAATGTTTTAGTAGTGTCAGAGGTGGGGGTAAAAGAGGGGGAGGTGTGGCATTGCTTGTCAAGGATAGTATTACAGCGGTGGAAAGACGATGGATGAAAACTCGTCATCTGAGGTAGTTTGGGCGGAGGTTAGAAATAGGAAAAGTGAGGTCACCCTGTTAGGAGTTTTCTGCAGGCCTAACAGTCCTGGAGACGTAGAAGAAAGGATTGTGAGGGTGATTCAGGAGATGAGTGAAAGTAATAGGGTGGTTGTTATGGTGGACTTTAACTTTCCAGATATTGACTATGAAAGCTATACCTCGAGTACTTTAGATGGGTCGGTGTTTGTCTAATGTGTGCAGGAGGGTTTCCTGACACAATATGTTGACATGCCAACAAGAGGTGAGACCGAACTGGATTTGGTTCTGGGTAGCGAATCAGGCCAGGTGTTAGATTAGATTAGATTACTTACAGTGTGGAAACAGGCCCTTCGGCCCAACAAGTCCACACCGACCCGCCGAAGCGCAACCCACCCATACCCCTACCCCTACATTATCCCTTACCCCTTACCACTATGGGCAATTTAGAATGGCCAATTCACCTGATCCACACATCTTTGGACTGTGGGAGGAAACCCACGCAAAAACGGGGAGAACGTGCAAACTCCACACAAACAGTCGCCTGAGGCGTGAATTGAACCAGGGTCTCTAGGCGCTATGAGGCAGTAGTGCTAACCACTGTGCCACCGTGCCGCCCACCAGAATTGGAGGTAGGTGAGCAATTTGGGGACAGTGACCACAATTCGGTGACTTTTACTCTGGTGATGAAGAAGGTTACGTGTGCACAGTAGGGCAAGAGTTATAGCGGGGGGCAGGGAAGTTATGATGCGGTGAGGCATGACTTAGGATGCGTGGCTTGGAAAAGTAGGCTTCAAGGGAAGGGCACAATCGATATGTGGAGCTTGTTCAAGGATCAACTATTGAGTGTCCTTGATAAGAATGTAGCTGTCAGGCGGGGAGGAAAGGGTCGTGTGAAGGAGCCGTGGTTTAATAATGAATTGCAATCCCTTGTTAAAACGAAGAGGGCGGCCTATGTAAAGATGAGGCGTGAAAGGTTCAATTGGGGCGATTGAGAGTTATAAGGTAGCCAGGGAGGATCTAAAGAGAGAGCTAAGATCAGCAAGGAGGGGACATGAAAAGTCCTTGGTTGGTAGGATTAGGGAAAACCCAAAGGCTTCCTATAGGTATGTCAGGAATAAAAGAATGACTCGGGTAGGAATAGGTCCAGTCAAGGATAGTAGTGGGAAGTTGCGCATGGAGGCCGAAGAGATTGGGGAGACACTGAATGAATACTTTTCATCATTATTCACTCAGGAACAGGACATTGTTGCCGATGTGAATATTGAGTCACAACTAATTAAAATGGATGGCTTTGAGGTATGTAGGGAAGAGGTATTGGAAATTCTGGAAAGGGTGAAAATAGTTAAGTCCCCTGGGCCCGATGGCATGTATCCTAGGATTCTCTGGGAAGCAAGGGAGGAGATTGCAGAGCCATTGGCCTTGATTTTTATGACTTCGTTGTCTACAGGAATAGTGCCAGAAGACTGGAGGATAGCAAATGTGGTTCCCTTGTTCAAGAAGGGGAGTAGGGATAACCCTAGTAACAATAGGCCAGTGAGGCTCACTTCTGTTGTGGGCAAAGTCTCAGAGAGAATTGTAAGGGATAGGATTTATGAACATCTGGATAGGAATAATGTGATCAAGGATACTCAGCTTGGTTTTGTGAACGACGAAGAGCCGATGAGAAAGATGTATATAGTGTATTTAAGGAGAACAGGTACCTAATAAACCCAGTCCGCCGATTTCTCAATGATGCTTCCAAGTTGACTTCAAAACTTCGGTTTGTCCTATCATTTTTTGATGTTTGATTTTGTGAGTTCTAAAAACTTCCGCAATCTTCTGACTTGAGTATTGGAGTTGGGAAGTTACGTTGTGGCAGGACAGGACACTGGAATATAGTGAAATACTTTTGGAATATTGTGTGCAATTCTGGTCTCCCTCGTATCTGAAGGATATTGTGAAATTTGAAAGGGTTCGGAAGCACCAATGTGTCCACAGAGAGGAGAGGCCCTTCTGCTGCTCTGAGTGCGGGAAGGCCTTTAGTGATTCCTCTGCCATGCGGACACACCAGTTGGTCCACACACGGGATGGCTGTTCTCATGCCCTGAGTGTGAGATGGCTTTCAGCAGTTCTTCCCACCTGCTGAGACACCAGTGGGTCCACACCGAGGAGAGGCCGTTCTTCTGCCCCGAGTGCAGGAAGGGCTTTGCTCTTTCTTCTGACCTGCTGGCCCACTGGTGGGTCCACATGGGGGAGAGGTTGTTCAGTTGCTCAGAGTGCAGGAAGGCCTTCATCAAACCTCAGAACTGCATATCTTAGGACAGGACCACCCAGAGAAAGCCCTCGCAGACACTGGGTGAATGTGCAAACTCCTCACAGACGTTCACCCATCTTCCGCAACTACACTGGCACCACCCCCCATCTTTTCCTCCGCTATATCGATGACTGTATCGGCGCTGCCTCGTGCTCCCACGAGGAGGTTGAACAGTTCAACAACTTTACCAACACCTTCCAACCCGACCTCAAATTCACCTGGACTGTCTCAGACTCCTCCCTCCCCTTCCTAGACCTTTCCATTTCTATCTCGGGCGACCGACTCAGCACAGATATCTACTATAAACCGACTGCCTCCCACAGCTACCTGGACTACACCTCCTCCCACCCTGCCCCCTGTAAAAACGCCATCCCATATTCCCAATTCCTTCGTCTCTGCCGCATCTGCTCCCAGGAGGACAAGTTCCAATACCGTACAGCCCAGATGGCCTCCTTCTGCAAGGACTGCAGATTCCCCCCAGACGTGATCGATGATGCCCTCCATCGCATCTCCTCCACTTCCCGCTCCTCCGCCCTTGAGCCTCGCCCCTCCAACCGCCACCAAGACAGAACCCCACTGGTTCTCACCTACCACTCCACCAACCTCCGTAGACAGTGTATCATCCGCCGTCATTTCCGCCACCTCCAAACGGACCCCACCACCAGGGATATATTTCCCTCCCCTCCCCTATCAGCATTCCGCAAAGACCACTCCCTTTGCGACTACCTCGTCAGGTCCACACCCCCCACCAACCCAACCTCCACTTCCGGCACCTTCCCCTGCAACCGCAGGAAATGCAAAACTTGCACCCACACCTCCTCCCTTACTTCTCTCCAAGGCCCCAAGGGATCCTTCCATATCCTCCACAAATTCACCTGCACCTCCACACACGTCATCTATTGCGTCCCCTGCACCCGATGTGGCCTCCTCTATATTCCGCCTACTTGCACAACGCTTCAGGGAACACCTCTGGGACGCCCGGACCAACCAATCCAACCACCCCGTGGCTCAACACTTTAACTCTCCCTCCCACTCCACCGAAGACATGTAGGTCCTTGGACTCCTCCATCGCCAGAACATAACAACACGACGGTTGGAGGAAGAGCGCCTCATCTTCCGCCTGGGAACCCTCCAACCACAAGGGATGAACTCAGATTTCTCCAGTTTCCTCATTTCCCCTCCCCCCACCTTGTCTCAGTCAATTCCCTCGAACTCAGCACCGCCCTCCTAACCTGCAATCTTCTTCCTGACCTCTCCGCCCCCACTCCACTCCGGCCTATCACCCTCACCTTGACCTCCTATCACATCTCCATCGCCCGTCCCCCAAGTCCCTCCTCCCTACCTTTTATCTTAGCCTGCTTGACACACTCTCCTCATTCCTGATGAAGGGCTCTGGCCCGAAACGTCGAATTTCCTGTTCCTTGGATGCTGCCTAACCTGCTGTGCTTTAACCAGCAACACATTTTCAGCTTCAATCAGCTTGATGCGATTTGAACATGCAATTTTCTGGTCTGGAGTTAGACGCGCTACCATTGCGCCACAAGCTCACAGACAGCTCAGGAACTCTATTCATGCTTAAGGGAATTGATCGCACTACAATGATTTTATGTTATGAGTAACAACGGAGATCAACAGTTCATGTCTGTTCTCTCTCTTCTCCCTCTCATTCTGTCTCTCGAAACAATTTCCAACTGGACGTCAATAAAAAGCTGAAAGAACTGTGGATGCTGTAGATCAGAAACAATAAAAAAACAATAGTTGCCGGTGACCCTTCCATAGAATTGATGGTGATTGGGAAAACGTTAGTTTATATGCAGGAGATATTGTGGGAGGAAGGCGGATGCAGTAAATCATAAATTAGGACAGACCCTAAAGCGAGGGAAGAACTGTTGAACAGGAAAGGGAGCTGATAACGTTCCGCGTGTGAGGGTGAATGGAGACTGTTCGTGGCTAGGAATAAGTAGTGTGTAATAACAAACTATGTGATAACAAGGCTTGGTTTGTATGGAAGGGACGTGGACTCTATGGAGTTCAGGCCCTAGAATTACTGAATTCGATATTGGGACCGGAGGGATGGATTGTCTCCAAGTGTAATATTCGGTGCTCTTCGTTCTGCTGGTGCTGAGCTTCGCTGGGACACTACAGAAAACCTGAGACAGAGATGTCGGCCATGGAATAGGGTGGGGTGTGGAATTGGCAGGCAACTGGAATCTCAGGGTCTGTTTTGCGGGCAGAACGTAGATGTTCTGTGCAGCAGTCACCCAGTTTATGCTTCGTTTTCCCCATTGTAGATGAGCTCATATTGTGAGCAGCAAATGCAGTAGACTGGGTTGTGGGAAATGCAGGTCAAGTGCCACTTCACCTGGAAGGTAAGTTTGGGCCTTTGGAGAGTGAGGAGGGTGCAGGTAAATGGGCTGGTGTCACACATTCGGCGGTTGCAGGGGAAAGTGCCGTTGGACTATTGGGGTGGGAATGGGGTTGGGTTGATGGGAATGTAGGAAGAGTTGACCCCCGGTATAACTCCTGCCCATTTAATTATCCGCCAAATAGAGGAATTTGTTAAGTCTGTACAAGGAAATTTTCTAATTCTAAATGTGGATGTACATACTGGCGAGTGTGCAAAACCTAAGTGTCAGCAACCATAATTCTATTAACGTTAGAATCGTGATTGAAAATAATATATCCGATCTAAAAGTTGAAGTTCTAAATTGGATGAAGACTCAGGTATTAGGCAAGATCTTTCAAAAGCTGATTGGGGGCAGATATTCGCAGGTTAAAGGAGTGCTGGAAAATGGGAAGCCTTCAAATATGAGCTAACAAGAGTCCAGACACAGTATGTTCCTGTTCGGGTGAAAGGAAAGGCTGGTAGGTGTAGGGAATGCTGGATGACGAGAGAAATTGAGATTTTGGTTAAGATAATGAAGGATGCATACGTCAGGTATCGACAGAGCGATCGAGTGAATCCTTAGAGTATGAAGGCAGTACGAGCATACATAAGAGGGAAATCATGAGGGCAAAAAGGAGACTGAGATTGCTTTGGAAAATAGAGTTAAGGGTAACCCAAAGGGTTTTTTAAATATATACGTTGAGGACAAAAGGATAACAAGAGAGAGAATAGGGCCCCTCCACACACGGCCTTTGTGTGGAGCTGCAGGAGATGGGGGAGGGGCGGTGGATGCTGAACGGATATTGTGCATCAGTGTTTGCTATGGACAAGGGCATGGAAGATATAGAATGTGAGAAAGTAGATGGTGACATGTTGAAAAAATGTTCATATTACGGATGAGAAATTGCTGCATATCTTGAAAAGCATAGAAGCGGATAAATCCTAAGGACCTGATCAGGAGTACACTAAAACTCGGTGGGAAACTGGGGAAGTGATTGCTGGGCCTCTCACTGAGACATTTGTATCATCAATAGTCACAGGTGAGGTGCCAGAAGGCTGGAGAGTGGCTAACATGGTGCCTCTATTTAAGAAAGGTGGTAAGGAAAAGCCAGGGAACTATAGACTGGTGAGCCAGACATCCGTGAAGGGCAAGGTTTTGGAGAGAATCCTGAGAGATAGGATTTACATGTATTTGGAAAGGCAAAAATTGATTAGGGATAGCCAGCATGGCTTTATGCTTGGGAAATCATGTCTCAGGAACATGATTGAGTTTTTTGAAGAAGTACAAAGTGGATTGATGAGGGCAGAGCGATGGACGTGATCTATATGGACTTCAGTCAGGCGTTCATGAAGGGTCCTCATGGGAGACTGGTGAGCAAGGTTTAATCACATGGAATGCAGGGACAACTAGCCATTTGGATGCAGAACTTGCTAGAAGGTAGAAGACAGAGGGTGTTGATGGAAGCTTTTGCTACGCATTTTGGTATTTTGTGCTAGGTTTCTTTTGTAATTTACGAGGACGGCAGGTGCTGGAGATCAGAGCTGAAAATGTGTTGCTGGAAAAGCGCAGCAGGTCAGGCAGCATCCAAGGAGCAGGAGAATCGACGTTTCGGGCATGAGCCCTTCTTCAGGAATTTTTAACTATAAACTATAAAAATTGCCTTAGTTATATATTGTGAAGTGTGAAGGCATTGTGTTCGTCCCCAAGTTCGACCTGAGGCCACCCTTCCTCCATCCCAGTAACTCTGTTGACAGCCTTCATGTTACATTTAAAACTAGGATCGATAGATTCATGATCAGTTGGGGGATGAATAGTTACTGGAAAAGGGCAGGAGAGTGCATGTGGGGAATGTCAGATCAGCCACAATTCTATTGAATGGAGAAGTCGGCTCAAGGGGTTGAATGGCATTTTCCTATTCCTATTGCTTATGGTTCCCGAGCCCTCAACTCTGATACAGTGTCCTGGCTTCAGTATGTGCCATTACTGAGAGCGCTGATGTTCCCTTGTGTAATATCAACAACTTAGCAGCTGCTGAAATCTCTTGCTCCTCTGTTACCTCTAAACACAATAACACAATATGCCAATGTGTTCAGGGGAGGCAATGGCCGACTTTATTGTCAGCAGACTATTCACCCAAGTAATGTTCTGGGGACCTGGGTTCATAAGCTGCCACGGCAGATGGTGGAATCTGAATTCAATAGAAATCTGGAATTAAAAGTCTAATGATGAAACCGTTGTGGTTTATTGTAAAAATCTTATCTGGTTTCCTGCTGTCCAAACCTGATCTGATCTGATCTACATGTGATTTCAGATCCGCTGTCAGCTGGTTGAATCTTCACTGCCCTTTCAGTCAATTCTTAAAGCTCACCTTTTTTAACTATGATGTTGCCAGAATGATTTATTGACGGCATAGGCTGGGACTTTTTTTTCACTGGAGTGTAGAAGATTATGGGTGGAGGTTATGGAGGTTTGTTAAATCATAAGGGACAAAGATAAGTTGAATAACCAGGGAGTTCAAAATTTGGGAGTATATTTTTAAGATGAGAGGGAGAAGATTTAAAATGGACGAGGGCGGGGGAACCTCTTTTTACATTGAAGGTGGTTCGTGTATGGAATGAACTGTCAGAGGAAGTGGTGGATGCAGGTAACGTTACAATGTTTAAAATTATTTGGATAAGTACATATGAGCCAAACACAGGAGTGTGGATCTAATCTTCCCCCAGATATTCAAAGTGACAACCACTCAGAGGGGGGACAAGGCCATGCGATTCGTTGTTGTGCGGCATGTGTGACAGCTGCAACAAGACGTCCCAACTCCTGTGCTCAATGTTCTGACCAATGAAAACAAGCATGCCAAAAGCCTTCTACACCACCCTGTCTACCCTCGACTCCATTTTCTAGGAACTAAAAACCCGTAACCCGAGATCTCTTGATTCAAAATGTTGCATATGAAAAAGATTTGCTGCTTGTTGGTAGACGTTAATATTTGGTGCATGTCTCTCCTCTAATTTGGTATCTTATATGAATGCCATCACTGATGAAGTCCAGTGTGCCAAAACCTGAACTTCAAAATCTCTCTGTTCAACGACACTCAAGGTTCTACCATTCACCATGTAAATCCGAACTTGGTTTGACTATACAAAATGTAAGACCTCATACTTAGCTATATTAAACTCCATTTGCCAATAACTTTAAACTTATGCAATCTAGTTCTGGACTCGCCCTCCCCAGGGAAAAGACCTTTTCAATTTACCCTATCCATGCCCTCATGATTTTATAAACATCTATAAAGTCACCCCTCATCCTTCAAAACTTCTGGGAAAATGACCCCAGTCGATTCAGCCTCTTCCTGTAGCTCAAACCCTCCAACCCTGTCAGCATCCTTGTAAATGTTTTCTGAATCCTTTCAAGTTTCACAACGTCCTTCCTGTAGCAGAGAGCCCAGAATTGCATGCAGTATTCCAACAGTGGTGTAATCAATGTCCTCTCTGAAGACGATTTAAAAAAATATACCTACAAGCAAATCAGGTTAGCTGGGCATGACTTTCACATAGCAGTTTGTTTTGGCTGTCCTTCATTAATCTATGTTTTTCTTCAGTTATGAGAAAATATTCTGTGGGATGTGATAATTGTGACCACATCCAACATTTGCTCATTAACCCTCATGGCCCTTGGACAGAGTAATTGTGACTACATGCTAGAAGGCAGTTGAGAGTCAACCACATTATAGTCGGTCTGGAGTCACAAGGTGTGTGTGTGTGTGTATGTGTGTGCGCACGCACGTGCATACATGCATGCAGGGTTCATGAATGGTAGGTTTCCTGCCTTAAAAAAGAAAGTTTCTCGAGAAACACAACAGTTCTGGTAGCAACTATAAAGAGACAACAGTGTTACTGCTTTGAGTCCAGTGGTCCTTCAAAACTTGACTGGATTCAAAACATCTCTCGAAAGATTCTGCCAAACCTGCTGAGTTTCCCCAGCAATTTTGCCTTTTGTTGCTGATCTCCAACATCTGCAATTCATTATTTTAGTGAATAACTGTTTCCTGTTTGCCAAGACCGAGAGAAACTCTCACTTCCAGATCTTTTAATTAGTTGAACATAAATTCTACCAGAAGCCATGATAGGATTTCAATTTGTGATCTCAGAAGACCTTGATCTCTGGGTTGCTCAATCATTATCACTGGATCCCAGTCTTCCTTTCAATGAAAGTGTTCTCCTGAATATTTTCCTTTATTTATTCATGGGATGTCGCACTTTGTCTCCCACTATTATTCTGGGAAACATCAACTTCAATTTCCTGCTGTTTCCCCATAATCCTCAATTCCCTTTCTGATTAAAAAAAATCTTAGTTTTGAATGCACTTAACAATCCAGGCTCAACAGCTGTCTTAAACATGCAATCCCTTATTTGCAATTTATTCCCTCAGGTTCTAAACTCACCCACAAGGGTTAACGTTCCCACATCTAGCCTGTCACATCTCCTCAGCATCTTGTTTGTGACAATAATGTTACCTCGAAATCTTCTAACCTCTAACAACCACAGGCCCAACCTATTCATTTCTCCTTATAAGACATTATTTCCATTCCTGATATCGTCCTGGTCAACCTTCTCTAGTCTGCCTCCAATGCCAGTATATCTTCCCTTAGCTAAAAGGCCCAGACCTTTTGCTTAACCTGTCGATATCCCTCTCCATGTCATCCTCACCACCTGCATTCCCATCATCTGTCTCTACTGCAGTCTTGGCAATAGTACATTCACTTCACTTTTCCAAGTAATTCATATACATATTGTAAATAATTTTGGCCCCAGCACTGATCCCTGTGCCACATTGCTAGTTACAAGTTGCGATCCTGAACATGCCTCTTATCCCTGCTGCATCATTGGTTAGCCAATCATCTACCCATACAATTAGAATGTCTCCAATATCATGTGAATATCATTGGCTCTGCCAGCAAGTCTTCCCAAACTGTCCTTGAAAAAGTGGTGATGAGCTGCCTCTTAAATTGCTTCACAAATATGTTGTGGTCTATAATGAAGGTTCAGGATCGAGTTCCAGGATTTTGATCAATAACATTGAAGCAATGCGTATATGTCACAGTTGGAATGTTGTGTTCACACTTATCTGCTCTTGCTGGTTGAAGTGATGGAGTGGAAGTTGCTCTTGAAGAGCCGCCACTCATATAACCAAGCCAGACAGATCGATTGTGGCCAGAGACTCGGCCATTTTGACATCTCATAAATCTACATTCTTTCCATCCAAGTTTTAGTCACATCAAACTGCCACGCAATGCTATTATGGCCTCAGTAAACTATAATAACGGGAAGATCGCTGGAATGATTTTCTACACCCGACTGCAATATAAACACAGATCATTGTTTCCAGTTTTGGTGGAACAAAAGACATTGTACTGGTGGATAATTACAGTTAGTGCAAACACTGCTAGCCATCGATAAATATTAATCCTGTTCACTTCAATGGCCAATTTCAATTCAGAAACCAAGTGCACTCGGCTGCTTGTAACATAGACAACATGACAAAATGGCTGATAGGAGGAGAAATGGGACATTGAGGAGGAGTGAAATGTTTGCTTTTGGTCACCTCCACAATTGTTAGAAAAACAGGTTGAAAGGATTCTTAAAAGGTGGCTGAAGTAATGGTGTGGCTTAACACTTCAGACAGCGCAAAGTGGAAGACTACTTTCTAGTGGAAGAAAAAGACATTTCTTATTTCTGAAAGAACTGGGAAACAGAAGAGGGGATGAAATCTGACTTGGGAGCTATTTCTTATTTATTGAGGATGTTGCTTCATCACAGTCTTGGTTTAGAGCATAAGCTCTTGATCAAGAATAAAGGGTGGCCCAAGGGGAATTGGAAGGTTGGATCTGAGACAAGGTACGGGAGAGGAAATGCGGAAAGTGATGAAATCTACATTGATCCCATGTGGTTGGAGGTTCCGAAGGCAGAAGATGAGGTGTTTTTCCTACAAGCGTCGGGGAGCAAGAGTTTGGCAGTGGAGGAGGCCCAGGATTTGAATGTCCTTGGTGGAATGGGAGGGGGAGTTAAAGTGTTCAGCCACAGGGCGGTTGGTCGTTTAGTGTCAGTGACCCAGAGCTGTTCCCTGAAACGTTACGCTTGTTGGCATCCAGTGTCCCCAATGTGGATGAGACCATATTGCGAGCAATGGCCATTAACTTATGAATAGATTGCATAAATCTTAGCCTGCCAGAGTTATTTTCTTTCATTAAATTAAAGAAAAATTTTATTAAATTGTGTGACTGCATGAAACGGTTTGATGGTCAGATTTGAATCATCACACCCAAATGAGACAATGCCATGAATATCAGTGAACTGCTCTTTTTGTTAAAAACCACAAGTTCTTGATTTATTTCACAACTTACTGGTATTCACACCTGCACATTCAATGTCAAACTCTGACATCAGAAATGAAATTACACCATTAATTTTGACTTACAATATTCGAACAAACAAATTAATAGCACACAGTGAATACCAAGTCTGATTAATATGAAATTAAATTTGACCAAACAAATCTAAAATCAAGATGGGAGATATGAAATGGAGGAAGGGCAGAAGGCAAGAAATGCAGCATCATAGAAGGTGCTCCTCCAGAGAATGTATTTTACCAACTACCACAGCTAAATATAAACACTGATATGATCCTCCAGTTTTAATGTAAACCATAGCCCCATACAGTAGGTACCATTTAAATGAGTAAAAAATGCAAGCCTTGAGCAAATCCAGCCTCCAGCCTTACCCCCCGCTTCCTGGTGCTTGGACCTTCCTCCAGTTCCCGGGGGTTGTTGAACCCCTGGCCTCCAGCTGCCACTCCTCCATTGAAGAAGCTTTTGGGAAACAGATGCAAAGGCAAGATACAGAACGGAGCACCTTTGCAAATGAAAGCAACTTACAGAGACATCACATGGTTTTTAGTCATCGACCTCAAGGTTATCTGCCCAGCATACTCATGCAGCACTACTCTGCTTCTGTGCTCCCAGCAGCTGGATTGTGGATCAGTTTAAAGTCGATCCTATATCTCTGACAACATCGGTACACAAGGCAGTGTAGAAAGGTTTCAGCACACTGGCCTTCATCAGTTAGAGAATTGAGTATAGATGTTGGCAAGTTATGTTGTAGTTATACAGTACGTGGATGAAGCTGCACCTGGAATATTGTGACCAGTTTTGGTCTCCTTGGTGTTCTGACTTCTGACTTCTTCAATTCTGCGTTTGTGTTGAACTTGATGGGATATTTTGTGTAACTTAGCATGTTTAAACAGTATCGCTCAGAGGCATTCATCTGAAACTTTTCAGGAGGTGAGCTCAACAAGATTGAAAAATTCCAAGTTACTTGGAGTCTATTTTAAACTTACATCAGGACCAGTAGTCAGAGACACGGACAACATGGAAACAGATCTTTCGTCCAACTTATCCATGCTGACCTGATATCCTAAATTAACCTAGTCCGAGTGGTTGTTGGGTGTAGGGGAGGCAATTGCAGTCCAGCAGAAAACAAAAACAGCCCACCTACTCTCCCACTGCACCCAGTGTCAGAACTGCCAGAAGGTTCAGTCCTGGGAGGTGACCCAAGGCAGCGTCACCGGTGGGATCTGATTGCTGGGAGCACTGGTGCCCGCTCAGGTGCTTCTGCAAGTTGCAGGAAAACATGAATCTCTTCCCACACTCGGGCCAACTGAAGGGCATCTCCCCAGTGTGGACACACTGATGCTTCAGCAGGGAGGAGGAATTGCTGAAGGCCTTCCCTCACTCAGGGCAGCAAAATGGCCTCCTCCCTCCACCCCACCCCCATCCCCGTGTGGACCAGCTGGTGCATCAGCTGTGTGGAGGAGCAGGTAAAGCCATTCCCACATTCGGGGCAGGAGAACAGCTTCTCCCCGGTGTGGACGGACTGGTGCGTCAGCAGGGCTGAGGAATTGCTGAAGGCCTTCCTGCACTTAGGGCAACTGAACGACCTCTCCCCCATGTGGACCCAGCAATGGGCCAGCAGGTCGGAAGAAAGAGCAAAACACTTCCTGAACTTGGGGCAGAAGAACGGCCACTCCTCTGTGTGGACCCACTGTTGTCTCAGCAGGTGGGACGAACTGCTGAAGGCCATCTCGCACTTATGGCCGGAGAACAGCCTTCCCCGGTGTGGAAACAACTGGTGCGTCAGCAGGGCAGAGGAATCACTGAAGGCCTTCCCACACTCAGGGCAGCAGAAGGGCCTTTACCCCTCTGTGGACCCATTGGTGCTTCAGAACCCTTTCAAATTTCCACAATATCCTTCTGATAGGAGGGAGACCAGAATTGCACTCAATATTAACCCAAAGTGGTCTAACCAATGTCCTCTACAGCCACAACATAACTTCCCAACTCCAATACTCAGTCAGAGGATTCCAAAAGCTTTCAAAACGCACAAAAAGCAAACAGGAAAGAATGGAGGACAAACCGAATTTTTGAGAGTCAGCTTGGAAGCATCACTGAGAAATCGGCGGACTGGGTTTATTGGATACCCATTCTCCTAAAATACACTATATACGTATTTCTCTTGTGCTCTTCCTAATTTCTCTGTGCTGCGGTGTGTCATGGCTCGTTGAAATAATGTCCTGACGCAGCTTCGCTTGTGGGTGTTGGGATGATTGCTTCTGTGGTTAAGTATTTGGTTTGTGTTTGTTGTTTTTCTGTAGATGCTAGTTGAAGTTCCCCATTGATTGTTCGCTCTACTGTGACATCTAAGAATGGCACTTTGTTGTTGTTCTCCTCCTCTTCAAACCAGGAGACCCCCTCAGGCCATAGTCTCACTACTTGGAACACCAATATACAGACTAGTCAAAGACCTCCACTGAAGACTAAAACACCAAGTCGAAGATTCATGCCACTCCATTTACTCCACCCAAGAATTCCTGAACATCAATGACCCGAAGATAGAAGAGGATGGAATAATGATGTCAGTTGACAAAGCAGCCCGGTTCACATCCATTAACATCAACGTGGCCAAAGAAAACTGAAGAAACTATTCGAAGAACCAAAGACACAAACACAGCACCAACTTCATCAGCAAAGATAGCACTGTCAAGCGCATGGAACTGTGCCTTAACCAAACACTTCATATTCAGTAACAAGCCCTACAAACAAATCAATGAAACACCCATGAAACCACCAGTATCAGGATTCCTACCCGAAGCAACAATGCAGAGACTCGAACAAACAACCCTTCCAAAGACCCAACCCAAACTTTAGGTCAGCTACAGCGGTGACACAGTCATCAAAAACTGAAACAAATTAGAGGAAACCTACAACACCATCAACAATCTCCTTACTGGCATAAAATTCACAAAATAGGAGAACAACAGCAAAGTGCCATTTCTCGATATCACAGTAGAGCGAACAGTCAATGGTGATATTCAAAACAGCGTCTACAGGAAGACAACACATGCGAACCAAGAACTTAGCTACAGGAGCAATCATCCCTAAACATACAAACAATCCTGAATCAGGACACTATTTCAACGAGCCATACACACTGCAGCAGCCAGTCACTACGAAGACCAACAAGTAACTGTACAGCACATTTAAGGAGAATGGGTAGCCAAGAAGTCCATTGAAAACTGCTGCCCTGAACGGGAATCGAACACGGGCCGCGGCGGTGAAAGCGCCGAATCCTAACCACTAGACCACCAGGGAGACACAGGGACTGACTGACAGGTCTACTATAAATTTCTTCTCTGCCCGGAAATCGAATCTGGGCAGCGTAATATCTAAAAGCATATTGTTAAAGTTTGAACATTGCGAGTGTTGAAATTGTGTGATTCTGAGCGAAATCACAGTTCGAAAAACGGAATGTGGGAACTTCGACAGAGTTTATACGATTTGCACGTCGGAGATATGTCTGCGGGTGCGTGATGGGAGCATAACCCAGGAGGGAAACTATCTGTCCCATTCACTCAATGTCATCTTTAGCAGCTTTCCCGTATGACGGCGCACTGTTCAGCACCTCGTCTTCTGATCTGCTTTCCAAAGATCTTCGACATAATTATTTCACATTGATATACTGGCCCAATGTGCACAGGTGAGATGGCACACTCGTGGAGGTCTGCGGGGTCTTCTCCTTTTCTGTGTATCCTATGTTGAGGAGGGCAATGCTTGTCACTGGTCACTCCGGTGTCAGAGAAAAGTTTAGAAACAAAACGGTTTAATTTTCTGCCGGTAGAGAGGGCCCGGTTCCTGGGGACGGGCAAACAGCAGCAGGGAGACAGAATGAGAAGCAGCTGTTCGGGAAACTCTTTGCCGCTTGCAATTCTGAGAGCAATGTCAAATGTATTTCACACTGAGCAAGACTCAGCTGGTTCAAGAGGTAGGGCGGGGATGGATGGGGGTTCGATGTGTCGCTCGTTGGTCTCGGGATATGATTCTCCCTTTGGGTCTTTTTCTACACAGACTTGCGAGAGATCCCGGACGAGCCCGCGTTTCATGGCTTGTACCAAAGTGCTTTCAAAAATTTCACAAAAAGTACCTTCGTTAAACGAGATTGGGCTCCTTGGAGTACGGGTGGTGCAAAAAGCAAGGAAGTGAAATGATTGGAGATAGCGTTAAACAGGTTGACGTGAGTGGTGCGATGTTTGAGGAATGTCAGTGATAAAGCTAGATTAGAAAATGCGAACAGCTCTCCTCGGAGAATGGAAGTTTGAAATCTGGCCTGAAGGAACTTTACCAAGTCATGCTGGGTCTCGACAGAGAAAGTAATGTCAAAATGCTCCCACGCCTGAAAGGATCTGCTGGGTTTTGAAGTCTTGAGGAAAAGAACTAAAAGTGACATTAGGAAGAATGCTTTCGTACAGGGAGTGGTTGGGGTCAGAAAATCCCGATCTGACATTTACACAGAGGCATAGACGCAAAAGGGAAATTGGTGGTCATGTTTAAAGTAACAATGTGTAGAATTACATGGAGAAGGCAAGAGAATGATACGAATAGACACGCACATTTACTTACTGTTTCGAACCAGCAGAGCGAAGGTGGGCCGCATGGCCTCCGTCTGCGCTGTGACACATGCTGTGATTCAGAATGAAAGCACAGTTCGACCAACAGAATGTGGGAATTGAGAAAAAAAGTTTCTATTTGCACAGTCTCCATACGTCTGCGCACCAGCATATTACACGACAGCAGTGGAGGTCTTTGACGCCAGGCTCGAACGTGCATGCCGCGTGCCAGACGAAAGGCTGAAGGGACCTGTGGAAAGCTACAGACAGAGTCGGTGCAGAGTGGCACAGCGAGAGTGTGCTGGCCCCCTCAGCTAGAGGTCGATGAATCGGAGCTGCCCTTTGTCATGGAACTTTGTTTTGTATCTTGCCTTTGCATCTACTTCCTGAGGGTCTGAATGCCATGTATCATTCCGAAACTCACGCGGTTCAAGTAACATGCTTTTTGGAGATCTGAGTGGATTTCCCCTATTCTTCGTAGGTTTCCTATGAAATAAATCGCAAAACCACTTTTGTGAAATGCCAATGAGTTGATAAAGTTGAAACACATGCCTTGCAATTTCGTCCATTCCCTGCAGTAATTCGCCACGCCTGTTCGGACGTGAATGACAAGCCGATCAGTATGTCACAAACGGTATCACCATTCAGACATAGTCCCCCACTATTAGTACGCATTTCACGGGTTGTGAATAACCTCAAAGAGAGACAAGTGACAGAGAGTCACCATGGACTCGATGGGCTGAACGGCTTCTGCCTGCGCGAGAATGGTGCTACGTGTTTATGCCGTCCTACTGCCTTTATATGGGACAGAGAGGCTGAGAGAGCAACAATGGTTCATTTTTAACCATCCCTTCCGTGTTGGACTGCCTGCAGTCCCTCAGCTCAGGGCCGTGGGAATGACTCTGAGTGAGTGAAGGTTTCACTCGGATTCTCTTCATCTGGGACACTTGGGGCTCAGATGTTAACTGCTGCGCAGTCGCAGCAAAGAAGGCGATGCCCACTTTGCAATAGACTTTCCATAAGATTGCTGCGTGAAGACGATTTCTGAACACCAAGAAGGCTGCACAACAATGTGAATTTACCTGGGCGAAGAGTCCTCGGTGTCCATTTCTCTCTGTCCTGCCAGCACAGCATCTTTCTATTTCCCCGATAATAGACCTTTGGAGCAAGTTCACAATCAAAGTTGCTCACTTCCCACGCATTAGTGTAACAGACACCTCTCACCCCAAGGAATTGAGAGATAGAGAGCAGAAGATCTTGCCCTCCAACCCCCGCCCCCCAGAACAACGTGCAAGTAGAAACAAATTGGTTTAGTTATCCGCCAGTGGAGATCGTCCACTTCCTGGGGATGAGACAAACATCAGCGCCCCGGGGACAGAATGACAAGCAGAAGTTCTGGAAACTCTTTGCTACTTGCAATACTTGGAGCAATGTGGAATCTACTTCATACTGAGCAAGTTTCGGCTGGCTCAGAGTCTCTAGTGTACATTGCTCTCTGAGTTTATATTTGCACATTGATGACATGTCTGCACAACAGCACATGACACTACAGCAGTGAAGATCTTTTAACGTCATTCTCGATCTTGCAAGTCACACACCAGATGAAAAGCTGAATACTTCTCTGGAAAAGCTGCCGTGTAATGCAGGAGAATGGCACAGCGGGTGCATGCTGGGATCACAACCCAGAAGCGAAACCATTTCCTCCTATTCACTCAATGTCATCTTTAGGCGCTCTGCTCTCTCCCTTACCTTGCTTCCCAAAACTTCGGGTATCTGAGTTAAATATGTCACATCGATCCGCAAGTCAAATTTATACAGTTGCGCTGGCACGCTGGTGGAGCTCTGAGTTGTCTTGTCCTGTTTTCTGTCGCTGTCTTCTGATCTCGTGTGAAACCTCTTCTCTCAGATGGCAATGAACCGGTGAAGTTGAAACACATGACTTGCTGCTTTTGTGCATTTGCTGCAGTAAAGAAACCAACGCCCGTGTAACAAAAGACTTTCTGCAGGATTGCTGTGTCAAGACAAATTCTGAACACCAAGCAGGCTGCACAAAAATGCACTCATACCAATTTCCCTGAGGGAAGAGTCTCCGGTGTCCATTTCTCTCTGTCCGGACAGCACAGCATCTTTCTATCTCTCCGTTAACAGGACCTTTGGAACACGTTCAAAGTTGCCCATTTCCTACGCATGACTGTAACTGACTCATCCTGCCTCACGTACAAGTGAGAGAGAGAGAGAGAGAGCAGAATGGGCTCTGCCTTCCACCAGAACAGCTTGCAAGTAGAAACGAAATGGTTCAATTATCCACCAGTGGAGAGAGCCCGGTTCCTGGGGACGGGAGAAACAGCAGCGTCCTGGGAGCAGGGAGGCAGATTGAGAAGCAGATGTTCTTGAAACTCGTCCCTGCTTGCAATTCTGGGAGCAATGTACAATGTATTTCGTACTGAACAAGTCTCAGATGCTTCAGGAGCTGGCTGCAACCATGGCTGGGGGCTCGTTAGTCTGGGATATGATTCTAGCTTTCGGTCTTCTAGTATATGCAGCCGTGTGAGAGTTCCCGGGTTCCAATACCAGGCGAACTCTCATTTCTTAAATTGACATGAGCAAAAATGCCCGATCAATTTTCTCAAAAAGCCGCTCCTTAAATAAGATTGGACTGCCTGAATTAGGGACGGCGCGGATCCGCCATTGCTGTGAACAAGGCGAAGAGAAACACGTGTTGAAAGTGAAAACAAGGATTGCAGATTTTTCGCCCGCGCAATCCGAGTCTGAATGAATCCTCCACCTGTATTACGCTCAATTCTGAGGGTGATACTTCAGGAAGCGGGGAAGTGAAGTGATTGCAGACGGTGCTGAACAGGTTGAAGTGAATGGTACTGTCCTGAGGAATGTCAGCAATGAAGGGAGATTGGAAAGTTTGGGGCAACTCTCTTTGGAGAACAGAGGGCTGAAAGCTGGCCTGATTGAAGTTTTCCACATCATGAGGGTTTTAGACAGAGGAAATAATGTAGTGAAAATGATCCCAGGCCTGAAAAGATCGAGAACGATTTGGCAGAGATTTAAAGTCATCAGGAAAATAAGCAGAAGTGACATTAGGAAGACCGTTTTCGCACAGGGAGTGGGGCCAGTAAATCCCTATCTGACAGTGACAAAAAGGTAGATTCAATGGACACAAAAAGGAATTCGGTGGGCATGTTCAATGTAACAACGTGCAGATTTACAGAGAACAGGCGACAGAGTGGGACACTTGTTTACATATTGTTTTGAACCAGCAGAGCTAAGGTGGGCTGCATGGCCTCAGTCTGCGCTGTCACAGATTTCGTGATTCTCAGTGAAATCGGAGCTGGATCAACAGAATGGAGGAGATTTGACAATGGGATACATTCTGCCCAACAGGATACTCCATCACAGCAATTAAGGGGTTTTGACATCATTCTCGAAGGTACATGCCAAAATGCAGATTCAAAACCGAGTATCCCTTTGACTCACTGAGTAATTTGTTTACAGGTATTCAGTTGAGGTGATTGGAGTTGCGCATTGGGAGCCACTTCAGTTGATCTGTAGAAGCCGTTTTCTCCTGTGTGATAGTCCCACCAGCACTCCAATTTGCTGTGGTTCCAGTCAGTAGATGCAGATTACTGTCCCATACTGATACAGGGGCCACGATGACCCAGCTGTGGTGACAGGCTTGTGAAGGTCTGAGTGCTCTTCTCCTGTTCTCTGTCGGCCTCTTATGATCCGAATCATCAAACTTCTCTTCTCCGAGAGTAGGAATAAACTGGTGAAGGTGAAACACATCTGTTGCGGTGTGTTCCATGCGCAGGAGGCCCTGCAGTAATTCCCCACGCTGTTTCACACAGCAGCATCCTCTCGGTGAATTACACTTGGCAAATAAAAACGATTGAACCAAATCAGTGTCCGCCACTGGATTTTACTGACACCGTTTATACAATTCAGGCTCACCGTTAATGTGGAGAGGGGCCGTCAGTCTGTAGTTTCCGCTCCTTCTGTTGAATAAAGATAATTTTAACTGTGTCCAGTGAGAGGAAAGAATTTGCTGTTGCTGGGAAATATTTCTATCTGAACTCGCTGTCACTCTGCTGCAACAGGAGGAGCTGGGACCTCCTGATAGATTGAAATATAAAGATGGGAGGTTATGGATTATACTGTAAAACTGTCGGTATAATGTTATTCACACCGCGCTGTCACCAACTGACCGAAGAGGCTGTTTTTAAATCCCGTGATGAACAGTTTGTGTTTTCCTTCTCACATTGTGGGGAGCTGAGCATTTACCCAAACACTGGGCACACCATCTCCCTGATTCAGTGTTCACAAATCAAACTGACTGGAAAACTTCACGTGTGATCGAAAGTTTCCGCAAAGAAGACTTAGCTCAACAGATATACGGAGTGAACGTAATCCTTCCTTGATTTGAAATGTCAGAAGCTGATTTTTATTGAACCTCACGTGATTTAAACACGCAACCTTCGAATCTGGAGTCAGACGCGCTACCGCTGCGCCACAAGCGCAGTGACATCTACTGGCCTTTATTCATGCTTAAGGGAAGTGATCGCACTGCAATGATTTTCCGTTATGAGTAACAACGGAGATCAACAGTTCATGTCTGTTCTGTTTCACCCCCTCTCTTTCTGTCTCTCGAAACAATTTCCAACTCTCTCTCAATGAAAATCTGAAAGAATTGCGGATGCTGTATATCAGAAACAAAAAACAGGAGTTGCATGTGACCCTTCCACAGAACCGATGGTGATTGGGAAAATGTCCGTTTATATGCAGGAGATATGGTGGGAGGAATCAAGGACAATGGAAATGAAATGTCAAGGCTACATGAGAAAAACAAACCAGTAAAGTTGCTGAATGACTTTCTGCTGTCCTATTCGATTAAAAAGATGACAAGAAATACAGAATATAACTTCAGTGCTAGATTAGAATGTGAAAAATAATAGCCACAAAGCTTTTATAACAGTGAATAATATCATGCATACACCATATGAAGCAACGCATGTCTACATTTTATATCAATGTGCCAATCCCTTAGATTCTGCTCCATCCCATGAGTAACTATCCTTTTAAGTCTGAACATGAGGAAAGAAGCCATCTTTTTCCACAATGCAAATTGTATTTAAATAAACGTGTCAAACTGAGGGAAAAAATGACTATACCGTTAAGAAGGACAGAGAGCATCTGACACCTTTGCAGAGTCTGCTCCCTCCCTGGATTCACTTCAGTTGCTACAACTGAATAGTGTTTCCTACCTCTCTGTCTCTCCCTCCCAGGATGAGGAATGGAAAGGGCGAAGATATTGCTTTGCTCCCACGATTTCTCCATGATGTGGGAATCCTTGTCTCTCTCCAACTTTGACAATCGGTTGAAAGACCACTCATGTACGGAACGTGTTGCATCTATTGCTGCTGCGAATGGGGTGAAGCTATTTCAGGCTGTGTACCCGCTTAAAGCTCTTCCCACAGTCAGTTCATTGGAACACTCTCACTCAGGTATGCATACCTTAGTCTCACTGATATGTGAAACCTTGTGAAATTGACAGGACAGGAGAGAAATTTTTAAAAATTCTACTAGATTCAAAGGCCGATGATATTACCGTGCCAATTAATTGATTGTCTCTATCAGATCTTGTTTTCAGATTTCTGGCTGTAAATCCTCCCTTTCTCGTCTCCTGTAAAAGGAGATTATCGAAGACATTGCTGTCTACACAGTATAGAAATTCAAAACAGACAATTCTGGTTTCTGTGGAACATTTTTTCTTTTCTCCTTCCCTAAAAAATCTGAATCTTAATGCTACAGTCTCCCTCCATTCTTACTCTGCTGTAGCTATTATCACCCTCATTTCGGTTCTCCTAACAATGCTGAAAAATGTTGACTAAATGATCTATGCTCGCCTTCTCCTGTCATGAACACAGGCTGTAAAAGACTGGCCCAGGAGTAGGCCATTCAGCTCATGGGGCTTGCTCTGCAATTCCACAAGGTCATGTCTGTGCTGCTATAGCCTTAACTCCATTTCCTGCCTGCTGTCTATAACCTTTCATATCCCTGTCACTCAAAATGATGTTCAATTCAGCCTTGAAGACATTCCATGGCCAGTCTCCATTATTCTCTGTGGGGAAGCATTACACACAATAACGAGAGAATAAATTCATAATGTCTGCATGATATTGGGAGAGCCCTGATTTGAAATCTTTGTAAGTGAGCTCTCGACTTTCTGACTATGAAGCATTTTATCAGAACCTGTGTTGATGAGACGACCCTCAGAGCTTTATCTGTTTAAAATGACGTCAACCCTCATTTTTCTCAAAACCAGTGATTGCTTCCCCAATCTGCTCAACCTCTCCTCGTAAGACAATCCTCTTCATGCCAGGAATCAGTCGAGTCAACCTTCTCTGAACTGCTTCTAATTCCCTCCTTTCAGGAAATGAACTAAAAATGCACAGAATATTTGAGCTTTGGTCTCACCAATACCATGAGCAGCTGGAACAAGCCCTCTCATCGTATAAACTCTACCCCACTTTCATCTCCTGCAAAGGCAACAAGTTAACCTCAGAATGTGAAAATAAAAGGAAAAGGAAAGGGTGAGAAAAGAGTGTGTGGTACTCACAGATATCAGACAGAGGAAGGAAGTTGCAGTCTGGGGTGAAGCTCAATCTTCATTCAGAGAGAGAGGAGCAGCAGCAGCAGCTTCAGGAACTCATGGTCCAACTTCTACAATCAGACAATAGGGGGTTCTGATTGACAGGAAGACTGAACAGCCTTCTGGTCCTCCAGGAATTTCAATTGGTCAATCTCCAGGCACAGCTCACAATGATCTTTATGATGCGAGGGCGGTTGACCAATACGAGACAGGCAGTTTAAAATACATGGACATCACTGGCTGGCGCTGAGGCTCCAAGGCCTTCAAATTTCTTCCTCTCCTGGGGTCCCCTCTGGTACCTCTCCAATGACACACTTATTCATTTGGCTGAACTGGTTCTCACCCTCAATAATTTATGATTTGAATCCTCCCACTTCTGCCAGATCAAAGGGGTAGCCATGGGCACAGGCGTGGGCACCAGCTATGCCTGTCTCTTCGTCGGGTAAATAGAAAAGTCAATCTTCTGCAGCTACGTTGATGACTGTATCGGTGCCACCTCGTGCTCCCGCTTGCAATTCTTACAGCAATCTCAAATGTATTGCATAGTGAGCACGTCTCAGGTCACTCAAGCGGTCACTCATTTTTAACCGTCCCTTCCGTGTAGGACTGCCTGCAGTCCCTCAGCTCAGGGCCGTGGGAGGACTCTCAGTGAGTGAAGGTTTCACTCGGATTCTCTTCATCTGGGACACTTGGGGCTCAGATGTTAACTGCTGCGCGGTAGCAACAAAGAAAGCGATGCCCACTTTGCAATAGACTTTCCGTAAGATTGCTGCGTGAAGACGATTTCTGAACACCAAGAAGGCTGCACAACAATGTGAATTTACCTGGGCGAAGAGTCCTCGGTGTCCATTTCTTTCAGTCCTGCCAGCACAGCATCTTTCTATCTCTCCGATAACAGACCTTTGGAGAAAGTTCACAATCAAAGTTGTTCATGTTCCCCGCATTAATGCAACTGACTCCTCTCACCCCAAGGGTTTCAGAGAGAGAGAGACAGAGAGTGCAGAAGAGCGAATGAACTCTACCCGCACCCCACCCTATACCCCGCCCCACCCGCCAGAACAACGTGCAAGTAGAAATAATCTGGTTAAATTATCCACCAGTGGAGATAGTCCAGTTCCTTGGGATGAGACAAACATCAGCGCCCCGGGGACAGAATGACAAGCAGAAGTTCTGGAAACGCGTTGCTGCTTGCAATTCTTGGAGCAACGTGGAATGTACTTCACACTGAGCAAGTTTCAGCTGACTCAGAGTCTCCAATATACATTGCTGTGTTTGCCGTCAGCTCAGAGAGAGAACAATAGGAAGGACGTAGGAGTGAATAACGATCCGCGTGTGAGGGCGAATAACTGTTCATGGAGACTGTTAGTGGCTAATAATACGTAGTGTGTCATAGCAGACGAGGTGATAACAAGGAGTCGTTTGTGTGGTAGGGGTCAAGGACATGGGGGAGTTCAGGACCTAAAGTTATGGAACTCGATATTGAAGACCGGAGGGCTGTGAGGTCTCCAAGTGGAAAATGAGGTGTTGTTCTTTCATCTGGAGCTAGAACACTGCTGCATGCCTGAGACAGAGATGTTGGTCAGGGAACAGGGTGATTTGTTAAAGTGGCAGGCAACCGCAAGGTCAGGGCCTTTTTCCTGCGGGCAGAACCGGGATGTTCTGCGAAGCAGTCACCCAGTTTATGCTTCATGCTACATTGCGGAAACGACACTGTGAGCAGCGAATGCAGTGGACTAGCTTGTGGCAAAAGTGCTGCTTCACCTGGGCAGGTATGTTTGAGACCTTGGATATTCAGGAGGGGGCAGGTAAATGGGCAGGTGTTACACATTCGGCGGTTGCAGGCGAAAGTGGCCTGGCACTATGGGAGGTGGGTGTGGAGTGTTGCGAGTGAAGGAAGAGTGGACCCGAAGTGTAACCCCTGGCACAACGGGTGCGTGTTGGGACCATAAGCCATTCTCTCCTGTTCACTCAATGTCGTCTTTAGCAGCTTTCCCTTATAACAGCGCTCTGTTCTGCACCTCGCCTTCTCATCTGCTTCCGAAAAAAGCTTGGGCATAAATATTTCACAGTGATATACTGGCCCAATGTGCACAGTCGAGTTGATACACTCGTGGAGATGTGTGTCTTCTCCTGTTCTCTGTATCCCATGGTGAGGAGGGCAATGCTTGTCACTGGCCGCACGGGTGTCAAAGAAGAGTTTCAAAACAAAATGGTTGAATTATCTGCCAGTGGAAAGACCCCGATTCCTGGGGACGTGACAAACAGCAGCAGGGAGACTGAATGAGAAGCAGCTGTTCGAGAAACTCTTTGCCGCTGGCAGTTCTGCGAGCAATCTCAAATGTATTTCAAAGTGAGCACGTCTCAGATCACTCAAGCGGTGTGGGGTACTCGGTGCCAGCTGGCTCTCTGGCTCGTTGGTCTAGACGTACGGTAGTTGCTTAGGGTGATTTCTCTGTGAATGAGCTGCGAGAGATCCCGGGTTTAAATCCGGGACGAGCCCGAGGTTTATTTAACTTGACTTGTGCAAAACTGCCTGATCAATTTTCTCAAAAAGCACCTTGGAGAAACGAGGTTGGGCTGTCTGGAGTGCGGACAAGGCAGAAAACAGGGAAGTGAAATGGTTGGATGTAGTGTCGAACAGGTTGACGTGAGCTGTGCGGTGTTTGGGGAATGTCAGCAATCAAGGTAGATTGGAGAATTGGGACAGCTCTCCTCGGACAACCGATGTTTTCCACGTCGTGAGGGACCTAGAAACAGCAAATAACGTTGTGAAAGTGCTCCCACACCTGAAAGGATCCACAACGATTCGGCAGAATTTTAAAGTCACCAGGAAAAAAATAAAAGTGACAGGAGGAAGAACGTTTTCCTACAGGGAGTGGTTAGTGTCAGTAAGTCCCTGCCGGACATTGACAAAGAGGAAGATTCAATGGACACAAAAGGGAATTCGGTGGTCACGTTCAGGTGTGCAGATTGACGCTGAGAATGCGAGAGAATGAAACGAATAGGGACACACGTTGACTTAAGCATAGAACGAGCAGAGCGAAGGTGCTTTCCTTTGCATCGATGCACTCGCCAAATCCACTCCATTCAACTGGCGTGGTTTTAGAGGTCTCAGTGGCATTCTGTTCACTCTGAACTGAATCGCAAAACCAGTTTCCTGCTGGTCAACTTGAAACAAATGTCTTGCGGTTTCGTCCATTCCCTGCAGTAATTCGCTACCCTGGTTCAGACGTGAATGACAAGCATGTCAGAAACCGCATCAGGACTCAGACACAGTTCCCCCACTATTAGGGCGGATACCACCGATTGTGAATAACCTCAGAGAACGGAGAGAGACACAGGCAGTCGCCGTGGACTCGATGGGCTGAACGGCTTGTGTCTGCGCGAGAATGGTGCTACGTGTTTATGCCGTCCCACTGCCTGTCTCTGGGACAGAGAGGCTGAGGGAGCAAAACTGGTTCATTTTTAACCGTCCCTTCCGTGTTGGACTGCCTGCAGTCCCTCAGCTCAGGGTCGTGGGGAGGACTCTCAGTGAGTGAAGGTTTCACTCGGATTGTCTTCATCTGGGCCACTTGGGGCTCAGATGTTAACTGCTGCGCGGTAGCAGCAAAGAAAGCGATGCCCACTTTGCAATAGACTTTCCGTAAGATTGCTGCGTGAAGACGATTTCTGATAGGGGTCAACGACATGGGGGAGTTAGGGCCCTAAAGTTATGGAACTCGATATTGAAGACCGGAGGGCTGTGAGGTCTCCAAGTGGAAAATGAGGTGTTGTTCTTTCATCTGGAGCTAGAACACTGCTGCAAGCCTGAGACAGAGATTTTGGCCAGGGAACAGGGTGATGTGTTAAAGTGGCAGGCAACCGCAAGGTCAGGGCCTTTTTCCTGCGGGCAGAACCGGGACGTTCTGCGAAGCAATCACCCAGTTTATGCTTCATGCTACAATGGGGAAACGACACTGTGAGCAGGGAATGCAGTGGACTATGTTGTGGCAAAAGTGCCGCTTCACCTGGCAGGTATGTTTGAGCCCTTGGATATTCAGGAGGGGGCAGGTAAATGGGCAGGTGTTACACATTCGGCGGTTGCAGGCGAAAGCGACTTGGCACTATGGGAGGTGGGTGTGGGGTGTTGCGAGTGAAGGAAGAGTGGACCCGAAGTGTAACCCCTGGCGTGTTGGGAGCATAACCCATTCTCTCCTATTCACTCAATGTCGTCTTTAGCAGCTTTCCCGTATAACAGCGCTCTGTTCTGCACCTCGTCTTCTCATCTGCTTCCGAAAAAAGTTTGGGCATAAATATTTCACAGCGAGATACTGGCCCAATGTGCACAGTCGAGTTGATACACTCGTGGAGATCTGCGTGGTCTTCTCCTGTTCTGTGCATCCTATGGTGAGGAGGGCAATGCTTGTCACTGGCCGCTCGGGTGTCATAGAAGAGTTTCAAAACAAAATGGTTGAATTATCTGCCAGTGGAGAGAGCCCGGTTCCTGGGGACGGGACAAACAGCAGCAGGGAGACTGAATGAGAAACAGCTGTTGGAGAAACTCTTTGCCGCTTGCAATTCTTAGAGCAATCTCAAATGTATTTCCGAGTGAGCACGTCTCAGGTCACTCAAGTGGTGTGGGGCCATTGACGCGAGCTGGCTCTCTGGCTCGTTGGTCTAGGCGAGCCAAACCTTTATCATCTTTGGGATGGATCCCCGTTCATTCAGTGCTTTGGAGTCATGCAGCCTGGAACAGATCCTTCAAACCAGCCAGTCCATGATCCCCAACTAAACCCGTGCCACCCATCTGCTCCTGGCCTGTTAACAGTTTGTTAACTGTTTTGTTCATTTGTTCACCGTGAGAGCTGGATAAATAAATTGCTGATTGTTGAGTTTAAAGTGTTGGGGATTTACTCTTATCACTAGAGCAGGTTACACCACTTTTCATGCTAAATTTACAGATTATTGGGTGACACGCTCCTCTGGGTGTTTCTGTTTGAGAAAGGTGGTGCTGTCAGCCTTCGCTTTATAAGGGTATTGACGTGATGTACTGCTGAACGCAATGGAGTCAACATGAATCCCAGCCTCTCGCTGTGGTTGTGGGTGAATCGCCTTAATTTGGCTCTTAACTCAGAAACTGCACACAATAAACTGCTGAAACAATCATTTACACTTTATTGTATGTAGCAACCAAAAATAAAACTCCTCAAGTAACCAAGTTCAACCTCACTCACAACTTGGCTATCACCCAATCGATGGCAGAATTTAACTGAGTTTCCGCCAACAGTATCTATCTCTGGAAGTATCCAGGGATTCACTGCAGTGTTGTTCTTCCAGGTACTGCTGCTACATCATTCTGGAGTTAAATTCTGCTGGAGATTCCTCACTTTCAAATCTGTGATGTGATGCTTCTTTAGATTCTAACACCAACTCCTCACACTTCTGGAGTTCTCCGGTCTGTAGCTTACCTTCTTATCCTCGAGGTTTAGTGGTTTGTTTGATGCAGCCTTTCCTGCAAAAGACCCTTTTACATCAGGGCTTTCCTTTTACAGACAAACTTAATTGTCTTTTAGTCATGAGGTTATTAAACACTTAGCTCATCTGTCCCAGGAAACAGCTTGTTGTTTTGCGTCCTTCTCAGGGATAGTTAAAGAGCAGAAATTAGGCCATTCAGCACATTGAGTCTGCTCCGAGAATTGGGTTGAGGAACATATCAGCCATGATGGGGCTGAATGGCCTAATTTCTGCCTCTGAGGTCTTCTGATGTAGTAGTTTCTCAGTGGCCCTTTTGATTCTTGGTCCAGAAAGAGTTCCTGCTGACTCAGGGAATTTGGAAAGTTCTGCAGTTTAAAGGACCACAGCACATTCCTCTCTGCCTCCTCCTGAGATACTGGATCCTTTCGTATTCCTGAAAACAATCGAGGTGTCTGGAAATCTCTGCTGCTACTCTGGAACAGAAGGATTATGGGGAGAAAATTCAGAAATCTGATGTGCAAAGAGAGTATGGAGTTCTACTCCAGGATTCTCTCTCAGGTTGAGTCAGTGGTTAGGAAGACAAATGCAATGAAGGCATTTATTTTGATCAGACTTGAATATAAAAGCAGGGATGTACTTCTGAGGCTCTGTAAGGCTCTGGTCAGGCCACAATTGGAGTACTGTAGGTAGATTTAGGCCCCATATCGCAGGAAGGATGTACTGGCCCTGGAACATGTTCAGGGGATGTTCACAAGAATGGTCCAGGAATGAAAAATTTAACATATGAAGAACATTAGAGGACTCTAGGTTTATACTTCATGGAGTTCAGAAGGATGAGAGGGGATCTAATTGAAACCTACAGAATAATGAACAGCATGGATGTTGAGAAGATGTTTCCATTGATAGGAGAGACTAGAACCTGAGGGCTCAGCTTTCACTTCAAGGGAAGACTTTTTAGAACAGAGGGGAGAGAAACTTCTTCAGCCAGTGTGGTGAATCTGTGGAATTCACCGCCACAGAAGGCTGCAGAGGCCAAGCTACTGAGTATATTTTAGACTGAGATAGATAGGTTCTTGAGTATCAAGGGGATCAAGGATTACGGGAAGAATGGGGTTGAGAAACGTATCAGCCATGATTGAATGGTGAAGCAGACTCAATGGGCTGAATGGCCTAATTTCTGCTCCTATGGTCTTATGATATGCTGATGTGAGGAGGGGGAAAAAAGAGATGAACAGACAAAGACAGTTAAGGTGAAGCTCGATAGAGACGAAGGAAATATAAGAATTGTATGATAAATGACAGAACACATAGGAGCACTGGCATACAGAGGGATCTGGGCCTTTAGATCCGTGGAAGTGGGAATGCAGGTGGGCACGGTGGTCAAGAAGGTACACAGCACGCTTCCTTGAGTGTAAGAGTTCTGTTACAGCTGTTTATTCTGGCCACATTCGGAATATTCTGTGCAGTTCTGGTCACTGTGCTACTGGAAGGATGTGGGTGCTCTGGCAGGAGGTACAGACAAGGTTCACCAGGACATTGCCTAGTCTGGAGGGCTCTCGTTACGAGCAGAGGAGGCATAAACCTGGATTGTTTTCTTTGGAAAAACAGAGGCTGAGAGGAGACCTCGACAAAATGATGAGACACAGATTGGTTGGACAGGGGTGGCAGGGTAGCTCAGTGGTTCGCACTGACGCCTCACAGTGCCAGGGACCTACATTTGATTTTAGTCTCAGACAACTATCTGTGTGGAGTTGGCACATTGTCCCTGCACCCCACCTCCCATGTCTGTGTGGGCTTCCTCTGGTGTTCCGGCTTCCTCCTACAATCCAAACATGTATAGGTTAGGGTGGATTAGCGATGCTAAATTACCCAAAGTGTCCAGGGAGAGGCAGGTTAAGTTGGATTGTCTGTGTGTAAATTGCCCCAATGTTCAGGGATGTGTAAGTTCGGTGCATTAGTCAGGAGTAAATGTAGATAATAGGGGTAAGGGAACGGCTCTCTATGTGTTAATCTTTAGAGGACTGGTGTTGACTTGTTGGGCTGAATGGTCTGTTTCCATGCTGCAGGGATTCTATGATAGTCAGAGGCGGTTTTTGCCCTCCACAGTGGAAAGGTCAACTAAAAGAGGGCACAACTTCAAGGTGATGGGGGGGCCTGTTTGGGGGAGAAGTGGTCGGGGTGGGGAATTTACACAGAGTGATGGTGGGTTTCTAGAACACACTGCCAGTGGAGGCAGTGGAAGCAGGCACCTTAACAACGTTTAAGGTGTATCTTGATAGACACATGAAGGGGAGGTGAACAAAGGAATAGAAACCACACATGGGCAATAAATAAGTAAGGATTAAGAATTAGCACAGGCTTGAGGGGGTGTGCGCGCCTAAACCAAGTGAGAAGGGCCTGTGACTGTGCTGCATTGTATTGATACGGAATGGTATGGAAGGAGTCCATAGAAGCTTTCACTCACTATTTGAAAGTAGAGTGTTCCTTTCATAAGCCGAAATGGCCTAAAGCGAAGAAGCAATTACCATGAATTAATTTATATTATGCCTTTCTTTGTAAAAGCGACAATCCTCTTCGGATTTCTTTCGGTTTGTGAGAACAGGTATTAATGTAGGTCTTTTGTAAAAGTGAAGTAGTGTAAAGTGAACTTTCGAAAAGTGAAGATATACAATATTATGAGCCCTGAAATAACTGCAAATCAGGCTTTTAGAGCCATAAACATTCCATCAAATATGTAACATATACCCCCGACTTACCTGTCTTATATTATCACACGGTTGTCTTACATTTCCAGAAGACTCAGATTTAAGTTTTAAGTGTGACTTTTTGTAAAAGAAGCCCTCTTTTGGACTCCTTCCATACCATACTGACTCTATTACTGGAAATACATCCATATTACACCAGGATTCATGGATCAGTGGCGTGAGGCTTATCTTTACCCTCTTATAATTTTCTGTTGCATAAATGTTTTGACGAATGCCAACGCTTTTCACCAATCATAGAGTCAGAGACATAAAACACAGAAACAGATCCTTCAATCGAACTTGTCCATGCCGACCGGATATCCAAAATTAGTCTAATTCCATTTGCCATCACTTAGTCCATATCCCTCTAAACCCCTCGTTTTCACATACCCATCCAGATGCCTCCACCACTTCCTCTGGCAGCTCATTCCATACACGCATCACCCTCTGCAAAAAAAGGTTGACTGCAAGGACCCTTTTAAATTTTTCCCCTCTTGCCCTAAACCTATGCCCTCTAGTTCTGCACTCCCCCTATCCCAAGGAAAAGACCTTGTCTATTCACCCCATCCACACCCCTCAAGTTTTTATAAACCTCTTTAAAAAACACACACACAGCCTGCGATGCTCTATGGAAAACAGCCCCACCTTATTCAGCCTCTCCTTGTGGTTCAAACTCTCTTACCCTGGCAACAGCCTTGTGAATCTTTTCTGAATCCTTTCAAATTTCACAACATCCTACCTATAGGAGGTAGACCAGAATTGCACACAATATTCTAGAAGAAGCCGACTGAAACTGACTTTTGCAGAGTCTGCTCCCTGCTTGGATTCATACTCTCTGCCTCCCGTTGTTGCAAGTGAACAGTGCTTCCCTCCTTCTCTCTCCCTCCCAGGATAAGGAATGGAAAGGGGGAGACATTGCTTCACTCCCAGATTTTGCCCAGAAGAGCCCCCCTATTGTCTGAATGCACAAGTTGGACCATGAGCTTCTAAAGTTACTGCTGCTCCCCTCTTTCTCTGAATGAAGATTGAGCTTCACCCCTTCCTCTGTCCAAACATCTGTGAGCACAGCACATTTTTGTTGAAGTAAGGCATCTTTCCTGAATGTTACAATTAAAGGGATGTCTTCCCCCTAATACTCAAAGGGATGGTAAGTCAGAGAAGGATCACGCCTTGTGTTGTGTGGCATGTGTGACAGTTGCAACAGGATGTCCCAACTCCTATGCTCAATTCAAAGTTTGTGAGAAGATTTGTAGCTCGGGTGCTTGTTGTTGTGGTTCTGTTCGCCGAGCTGAATTTGTATTGCAGACGTTTCATCCCCTGTCTAGGTGACATCCTCAGTGCTTGGCAGCTTCCTGTGAAGCGCTTCTGTGATGTTTCCTCCGGCATTTCTAGTGGTTTGACTCTGCCGCTTCTGGTTGTCAGTTCCAAGTGTCCGCTGCAGTGGCCGGTATATTGGGTCCAGGTCAATGTGTTTGTTGATAGAATCTGTGGATGGGTGCCATGCCAGAGAACAGCCAGGGAATTCCTAGAGGTATGGCCTCTAAGCATTTTTCCAGCACCACATTTTTCAACTCTGGATCTGGGACAAGGTGTGTGGTGTGGAGGTGGGTAGAGGGGAGGGGAAATAAGGAAACTGGTGAAATCTACATTGATCCTATGTACTTAGTGGGTCCCAAGGCAGAAGACAAGATTGTGGGTGGCACGGTGGTTAGCACTGCTATCTCACAGCGCCAGAGACCCGGGTTCAGTTCCCGACTCAGGCGACTGACTGTGTGGAGTTTACACGTTCTCCCCGTGTCTGTGTGGGTTTCGTCCGGTTTCCTCCCACAGTCCAAAGATGTGCAGGTCAGGTGATTGGCTATGCTAAATTGTCCATAGTGTTAGGTAAGGGTTGCACTTCGGCGGGTCGGTGTGGACTTGTTGAGCCGAAGGGCCTGTTTCCACACTGTAAGTAATCTAATCTAAGTGTTCTTTCTACTAGCGTAAGGTAGCTAGAGCTTGGAGGGGGGTGGCAGCAGAGTCCTTGACAAATTGGGAGGGGGAGTTAAAGCATTCAGCCACAAGGCGGTGGGGTCGTTTATTTTTGGCATTCCAGAGCTGTTCCCTGAAATGTTCTGCCAGTTGGTGTTCCGTCTCACCAATGTGGCAGAGACCACATCAAGAGCAATGGACGTATCAATAAATCTTATAAACAAATTGTACAAATCTTAGCCTGCCAGAGTTATTTTCTTTAATTAAGGAAAGAAAATTTCAACTAAATTGGGTGACTACATGAAATGGTTTGTTGGTCAGACTCAAATCATCCTCAAATGAGACAATGCCATTAATATCAGTGAACTGCTTTTTTTTGTTAGAACCACAAGTTCTTGATTTAATTGACATCTGCACATTCAATGTCAAACTCTGACATCAGAAATGACATGGCACCATTATTTTTTTCTCACAATAATCCAACAAACAAATTAATAACACAGTCAATACAAAGTCTCATTAATATATTAAATTTGACCAAATAAAATGTAAAATCAGGATGAGAGATAACAAATGGGGGAAGGGCAGAAGGTAAGAAATGCAGCATCATAGAAGGTGTTCCTCCAGGGAGTGTATTTTACCAACTACAACTGCTCAATATAAACAAACACTCTGACATGATGTAATGTAAACCATACCCCCATACAGTAGGTACCATTTAAATAAGTTAATAGATACAAGCCTTGAGTAAATCCAGCCTCCAGCCGGACCCCCCGCTTCTTGGAGCTCGGACCTTCCTCCAGCTCCGGGGGGTTGTTAAGCTCCTGGGCTCCGGCCGCCGCCGAAGAAGCCGCGGGCGCCGGCTCTCTCTCCTCCACCGCCGACAGTTTTAATTTGTTTTCCCGTTCACCCGGTAACCGTCACCTCTTGTTTGAAAAGTTCCGACTTTAATTTGAAATGTATTTTAAAGGTATTTTCTGAGGTAAACGATGCCTGTCTGCCCCCCTCCCTCCGTCAGAAACCGCAGCCTCGCGCCGCCATCTTTGTTTCTCTTTTCCTTTCCGTCTCCTACTATGACGCGCGTCATCCGCGCCTCCTCCAATCAGAGCGCACGTTACTCCACCTGACCAATGGCGGCCGCGTTTGCGTGTCGTGTTGTCCCACCTTCTGCAATCTCTCTCTCCGATTGGTCGGTACTGACCACAAGCTTTGGGATTGGTGGGGAATGTCACAAGCGGCTCAGTGTATCCGCCCTTTTCATTCCCGTTCATTCATTCAACAGCAGCTGACCCAATTTACTGCAACGGGCTCTGGGGCTATAGCGGTAGTGTCACATATTCAGGGGCAAGATGTGATTTTTAACGATTTCAACTGTGGCACCTCCACATCCATTCATTCAACCGAAGAGGACTCAATTTAGTGTAATGGGCTCTGAGGGTATAATATTTGTATCCCATGTTGAGAAGAAACCTCCCCCCATTCATTCAATAGAAGAGGACCTATTTGCTGCAGAGGGTTTTATTTTATGATGCAGTGGTAGTGTCCCAGTCTTCGAGCCCTGAAATCCCACTGCTATGAGGATGCGTAATAAGAAATTTTTTAGTCATAAGTCACATGACACCAGGTTATAGTCCAGCAGGTTGTTTGGAAGATCTTACAGAAATATATTATAAAAGAAATACAAATAGGATGTTGCACTGGTAGGTGAGACTAAGATAAGAGCGCATGGCCTCAAGATTAGAGGAAGCAGGTTTAAAACTGAACTGAAAAGAAACTTCTTCACCCAGAGGGTTGTTAATCTGTGGAATTCCTTGCCCAGGGAAGTATTCGACATTACTTCAGCGATCACTAGAAGAAGTAGATACGTTTTTGTAAAAATAAAAGAATTAAGGGATCAGGTGAAAACGCAGGTAAGTGGAGTATAGTCCACGAAAAGATGAGTCATGATTTTATTGAGTGGTGAAGCAGACTCGAAGGGCCGGAAGGCCGACTCTTGCTCTTAGTTCTTATGTTGAAATCACAAGCTTTTGGAGTGTAGTCACTTCAGCAGATGAAGTCATGAAAAAACAAGTGCAGGAAAGAGAATTTAGATAAATGAAAGAGCATCTCGACGGTCAATTACTTATTCCCATTCCTATTTATGATGATCTTACTACACAGCAAATTGTGTGTTTTCCATTGTTTAAAAACAATTATTTAAGATGAGCACAGTTTGATTTTCCTCACTTGGACACATTGTGACCCACAACAATTTATATAGTACTGTGAATATCATAAACCCTCTCATGAGATATCATAGGAACAATTCATAAACTAGATTTGTCATTGAGTCACTCAAATAGATACTAGAAAGGAGAAAAAAACTCCCAACATGTGCAGGATGCTGACGAAAAGTCAGCAACCTGAAATGGTAACAGGAGCAAGTGAACAGCCCCAATCAGGAAACTCATACTCTGACGCCCACTACAGTACCTTGTACTATTCTTCACTGAACACTGCAATTGCTTTCCTTTTCAGTTTAATAATCCATCTCTATTCTGAATACTGTAATTGAATCTGACTCCAATACACTCTCTGGGAGACAGTTCCAGAGGTCAAAGTATTTTCAATCAAAAACAAAGTAAGTTTTGGATCCATCCCAAAGACAATTTCGATGGACTTTTGCTTCCAAACATTTACAGTAAGTTCTTGGCATGGACACATTTCCAACTTAGTAGGTTTATTCAAATTTTATAACGTATTGGGGGGTAGCACACTGCTTAGCATTGCTACCTCGCAGCATAAGGGACCCAAGTTCAATTCCAGCCTCAGGTAACTGTTTGTGTGGAGTTTGCATGTTTTCCCTGTCTGCACAGGTTTCCTTCCACAGTCCAAAGAGGGGCTTCGGTACATCTGTGTGGACCTCCTCCAGTTAACTGAGGGCAATGGGGCACTATGAAGATCAGTAGATCAGACAATCAGTCAGCAAGTTCTCTCCGGGAGACTTGTCTCAAGTCAGGCAGCGGTTTCTTATCTCATCCATTCTCCTACCCTCCACAAACTCCACACTGGCAGTTGCCCGAAGGGTGGAATTGATCCTTGGTTCCTGGTGCCATGAAGTCCTGAAATAACATAATCTTGGATCCTTCATGAATCATAGCTTTAGGATCCTTTCCAAGATTTCTGGAGGCATCCAGGAGTATCTGCCTCTCCCTATAACTCTGCAGCTGGAACAGGACCGGGCGTGGGCGCTGGTTTGGGCCAGATCCGCGTACTGCGACCCGGTAGGCCCACTCCACCCTTACCCGGTCAGTTTCAGCCCCCAGGTTTAAAAGCTGGGGCAGCCATCGCTCCAGAAATACTACTAACTGTCCCTTCTCTTCTTGTTCAGGGAGGCCCAGAAGACGGATATTCATTCTCCGATTTCTATTATCCAGGTCATCCATGTAGATTTCAAAGGCCCGGACTCTCTGCTCCAGAGCTCGCACCTGTTCTGCAGCTGTTTGTGCTGCAGCCTCGGAGGTCGTGGCCTTTAGCTCCGCCCCCTACACTCGGCCCTGTAATTCCTCGAGAGCCTGGCTGTGCTTTTGTAACTTTTCTTCGAATGAGTTCCATCTCTGTCTGGATTCTGCGATGAAATTGACGAGTGTCGTTTCCAGCCTGGCAATCATCTCTTCAAAAGTAAAAGTGACAGGAGGAAGAACGTTTTCGTACAGGGAGTGGTTAGTGTCAGTAAGTCCCTGCCGGACATTGAAAAAGAGGAAGATTCAATGGACACTAAAGGGAATTCGGTGATCACGTTCAGATGTGCAGATTTACGCTGAGAAGGCGAGAGAATGAAACAAATAGAGACAAACGTTGACTTAAGTATAGAACCAGCAGAGCGAAGGTGGGCCGCATGGCCTCCGTCTGCGCAGCGACACATGCTGTGATTCAGCGTGAAATCACAGTTCGACCAACAGTATGTGGGAATTTACAAAAAACGTTTCTATTTACACAGCCTCCGTACGTCTGCGAAACAGCATATCACACGACAGCAGCGGAGGTCTTTAACATCAGTCTCGAACGTGCGAGCCGCGTGCCAGATGAAAAGCTGAATCGCTCTGTGGGCAGGGGTCAGAGCGTGGCAGCAGAGTGGCGCAGCGGGAGCGTGCTGGGCCCATAACCCCGAGGTCAATGGATCGAAACCATCCTCTGCTATTATTCAATGTCACCTCGAGCTGATTTCCTTTGGATCGGTGCTCTCGTCTGCCAGCTGCATACCCGAATGGCGTGAAGCATATCGATGCACTCGCCAAATCCACTCCATGCAAGGCGCGTGGTTTTAGAGGTCTCAGTGGCATTCCGTTGTTCGGCGGTTTTTATTCTGAACTGGATTGCAAACCAGTTCTCTGCGATGCCAATCAGCTGGTCAAGTTGAAACAAATGTCTTGCGGTTTCGTCCATTCCCTGCAGTAATTCGCTACCCTGGTTCAGACGTGAATGACAAGCATGTCAAAAACCTCATCACGACTCAGACACAGTTCCCCCACGATTAGGATGGATCCCACCGATTGTGAATAACCTCAGAGAGAGAGAGAGAGAGACAGGCAATCGGCGTGGATTCGATGGGTTGAACGGCTTGTGTCTACGCGAGAATGGTGCTACGTGTTTATGGCGTCCCACTGCCTGTCTCTGGGACAGGGAGGCTGAGGGAGCAAAACTGGTTTATTTTTAACCGTCCCTTCCGTGTTGGACTGCCTGCAGTCCCTCAGCTCAGGGCCGTGGGGAGGACTCTCAGTGAGTGAAGGTTTCACTCGGATTCTCTTCATCTGGGACACTTGGGGCTCAGATGTTAACTGCTGCGCGGTAGCAACAAAGAAAGCGATGCCCACTTTGCAATAGACTTTCCGTAAGATTGCTGCTTGAAGACGATTTCTGAACACCAAGAAGGCTGCACAACAATGTGAATTGACCTGGGCGAAGATTCCTCGGTGTCCATTTCTTTCTGTCCTGCCAGCACAGCATCTTTCTATCTCTCCGATAACAGACCTTTGGAGAAAGTTCACAATCAAAGTTGTTCATGTTCGCCGCATTAATGCAACTGACACCTCTCACCCCAACGGTTTCAGAGAGTGAGAGAGAGAGAGAGAGACTCTACCCGCCCCCACCCTACACCCCGCCCCACCCCCCCCCCGCCCCCCGCCAGAACAACGTGCAAGTAGAAATAAATTGGTTTAATTATCGAGCAGTGGAGATAGTCCAGTTCCTGGGGATGAGACAAACATCATCGCCCCGGGGACAAAATGGCAAGCAGAAGTTCTGGAAACGCTTTGCTGCTTGCAATTCTTGGAGCAATGTGGAATGTACTTCACACTGAGCAAGTTTCAGCTGGCTCAGAGTCTCCAATGTACATTGCTGTGTTTGCCGCCAGCTCAGGGAGAGAGAACAATAGGAAGGACGTAGGAGTGAATAACGATCCGCGTGAGAGGGCGAATAAATGTTCATGGAGACTGTTAGTGGCTAACAATACGTAGTGTGTCATAGCAGACGAGGTGATAACAAGGAGTCGTTTGTGTGGTAGGGGTCAAGGACATGGGGGAGTTCAGGCCCTAAAGTTATGGAACTCGATATTGAAGACCGGAGGGCTGTAAGGTCTCCAAGTGGAAAATGAGGTGTTGTTCTTTCATCTGGAGCTAGAACACTGCTGCAAGCCTGAGACAGAGATGTTGGTCAGGGAACAGGGTGATGTGTTAAAGTGGCAGACAACCGCCAGGTCAGGGCCTTTATCCTGCGGGCAGAACTGGGATGTTCTGCGAAGCAGTCACCCAGTTTATGCTTCATGCTACATTGGGGAAACGACACTGTGAGCAGCGAATGCAGTGGACTAGGTTGTGGCAAAAGTGCTGCTTCACCTGGCAGGTATGTTTGAGCCCTTGGATATTCAGGAGGGAGCAGGTAAATGGGCAGGTGTTACACATTCGGCGGTTGCAGGCGAAAGCGACTTGGCACTATGGGAGGTGGGTGTGGGGTGTTGCGAGTGAAGGAAGAGTGGACCCGAAGTGTAACCCCTGGCGCAACGGGTGCGTGTTGGGACCATAACCCACTCTCTCCTATTCACTCAATGTCGTCTTTAGCAGCTTTCCCTTATAACTGCGCTCTGTTCTGCACCTCGCCTTCTCATCTGCTTCCGAAAAAAAGCTTGGACATAAATATTTCACAGTGATATACTGGCCCAATGTGCACAGTCGAGTTGATACACTCGTGGAGATCTGCGTGGTCTTCTCCTGTTCTCTGTATCCCATGGTGAGGAGGGTAATGCTTGTCACTGGCCGCTCGGGTGTCATAGAAGAGTTTCAAAACAAAATGGTTGAATTGTCTGCCAGTGGAGAGAGCCCGGTTCCTGGGGACGTGACAAACAGCAGCAGGGAGACTGAATGAGAAGCAGCTGTTCGAGAAACTCTTTGCCGCTAGCAATTCTTAGAGCAATCTCAAATGTATTTCATAGTGAGCACGTCTCAGGTCACTCAAGCGGTGTGGGGCATTCATCGCGCGCCGGCTCGCTGGCTCGTTGGTCTAGGCGTATGATTCTCGCTTAGGGTGCCTTACTGTGATGAGTTGCGAGAGGTCCCGGGTTCAAATCCCGGACGAGCCCGAGGTTTTTCTAAAACTTGACTTGTGCAAAACTGCCTGATTAATTTTCTCAAAAAGCACCTTGGTGAAACGAGGTTGGGCTGTCTGGAGTACGGACAAGGCAGAAAACAGGGAAGTGAAATGGTTGGATGTCGTGTCGAACAGGTTGACGTGAGCTGTGCGGTGTTTGGGGAATGTCAGCAATGAAGGTAGATTGGAAATTTGGGACAGCTCTCCTCGGAGAACCGAAGTTTTCCAAGTCATGAGGGACCTAGAAACAGGAAATAATGTTGTGAAAATGTTCCCACACCTGAAAGATCCACAACGATTCGGCAGAATTTTAAGGTCACCAGGAAAACAAGTAAAAGTGACAGGAGGAAGAACGTTTTCGTACAGGGAGTGGTTAGTGTCAGTAAGTCCCTGTCGGACATTGACAAAGAGGAAGATTCAATGAACACTAAAGGGAATTCGGTGGTCACGTTCAGATGTGTAGATTTACGCTGAGAATGCGAGAGAATGAAACGAATAGACACACGTTGACTGAAGTATAGAACCAGCAGAGCGAAGGTGGGCCGCATGGCCTCCGTCTGCGCTGCGACACATGTTGTGATTCAGTGTGAAATCACAGTTCGACCAACAGAATGTGGGAATTTAGTAAAAACGTTTCTATTTACACAGCCTCCGTACGTCTGCGAAACAGCATATGACACGACAGCAGCGGAGGTCTTTGACATCAGTCTCGAACGTGCGAGCCGCGTGCCAGATGAAAAGCTGAATCGCTCTGTGGGCAGGGGTCAGAGCGTGGCAGCAGAGTGGCGCAGCGGGAGCGTGCTGGGCCCATAACCCAGAGGTCGATGGATCGAAACCATCCTCTGCTATTATTCAATGTCACCTCGAGCTGATTTCCTTTGGATCGTTGCTCTCTTCTGCCAGCTGCATACCCGAATGGCGTGAAGCATATCGATGCACTCGCCAAATCCACTCCATGCAAGGTGCGTGGTTTTAGAGGTCTCAGTGGCATTCCGTTGTTCGGCGGTTTTTATTCTGAACTGGATCGCAAACCAGTTCTCTGCGATGCCAATCAGCTGGTCAAGTTGAAACAAATGTCTTGCGGTTTCGTCCATTCCCTGCAGTAATTCGCTACCCTGGTTCAGACGTGAATGACAAGCATGTCAAAAACCTCATCACGACTCAGACACAGTTCCCCCACGATTAGGACGGATCCCACCGATTGTGAATAACCTCAGAGAGAGAGAGACAGGCAAACGGCGTGGATTCGATGGGTTGAACGGCTTGTGTCTACGCGAGAATGGTGCTACGTGTTTATGGCGTCCCACTGCCTGTCTCTGGGACAGGGAGGCTGAGGGAGCAAAACTGGTTTATTTTTAACCGTCCCTTCCGTGTTGGACTGCCTGCAGTCCCTCAGCTCAGGGCCGTGGGGAGGACTCTCAGTGAGTGAAGGTTTCACTCCGATTTTCTTCATCTGGGACACTTGGCGCTCAGATGTTAACTGCTGCGCGGTAGCAACAAAGAAAGCGATGCCCACTTTGCAATAGACTTTCCGTAAGATTGCTGCTTGAAGACGATTTCTGAACACCAAGAAGGCTGCACAACAATGTGAATTGACCTGGGCGAAGAGTCCTCGGTGTCCATTTCTTTATGTCCTGCCAGCACAGCATCTTTCTATCTCTCCGATAACAGACCTTTGGAGAAAGTTCACAATCAAAGTTGTTCATGTTCGCCGCATTAATGCAACTGACACCTCTCACCCCAACGGTTTCAGAGAGTGAGAGAGAGAGAGAGAGACTCTACCCGCCCCCACCCTACACCCCGCCCCACACCCCCCCCCCCCGCCAGAACAACGTGCAAGTAGAAATAAATTGGTTTAATTATCGAGCAGTGGAGATAGTCCAGTTCCTGGGGATGAGACAAACATCATCGCCCCGGGGACAAAATGGCAAGCAGAAGTTCTGGAAACGCTTTGCTGCTTGCAATTCTTGGAGCAATGTGGAATGTACTTCACACTGAGCAAGTTTCAGCTGGCTCAGAGTCTCCAATGTACATTGCTGTGTTTGCCGCCAGCTCAGGGAGAGAGAACAATAGGAAGGACGTAGGAGTGAATAACGATCCGCTTGAGAGGGCGAATAAATGTTCATGGAGACTGTTAGTGGCTAACAATACGTAGTGTGTCATAGCAGACGAGGTGATAACAAGGAGTCGTTTGTGTGGTAGGGGTCAAGGACATGGGGGAGTTCAGGCCCTAAAGTTATGGAACTCGATATTGAAGACCGGAGGGCTGTAAGGTCTCCAAGTGGAAAATGAGGTGTTGTTCTTTCATCTGGAGCTAGAACACTGCTGCAAGCCTGAGACAGAGATGTTGGTCAGGGAACAGGGTGATGTGTTAAAGTGGCAGACAACCGCCAGGTCAGGGCCTTTTTCCTGCGGGCAGAACCGGGATGTTCTGCGAAGCAGTCACCCAGTTTATGCTTCATGCTACATTGGGGAAACGACACTGTGAGCAGCGAATGCAGTGGACTAGGTTGTGGCAAATGTGCTGCTTCACCTGGCAGGTATGTTTGAGCCCTTGGATATTCAGGAGGGAGCAGGTAAATGGGCAGGTGTTACACATTCGGCGGTTGCAGGCGAAAGCGACTTGGCACTATGGGAGGTGGGTGTGGGGTGTTGCGAGTGAAGGAAGAGTGCACCCGAAGTGTAACCCCTGGCGCAACGGGTGCGTGTTGGGACCATAACCCACTCTCTCCTATTCACTCAATGTCGTCTTTAGCAGCTTTCCCTTATAACTGCGCTCTGTTCTGCACCTCGCCTTCTCATCTGCTTCCGAAAAAAAGCTTGGACATAAATATTTCACAGTGATATACTGGCCCAATGTGCACAGTCGAGTTGATACACTCGTGGAGACCTGCGTGGTCTTCTCCTGTTCTCTGTATCCCATGGTGAGGAGGGCAATGCTTGTCACTGGCCGCTCGGGTGTCATAGAAGAGTTTCAAAACAAAATGGTTGAATTGTCTGCCAGTGGAGAGAGCCCGGTTCCTGGGGACGTGACAAACAGCAGCAGGGAGACTGAATGAGAAGCAACTGTTCGAGAAACTCTTTGCCGCTTGCAATTCTTAGAGCAATCTCAAATGTATTTCATAGTGAGCACGTCTCAGGTCACTCAAGCGGTGTGGGGCAGCCGTTTCGGGCCGGCTCGTTGGTCTAGGCGTATGATTTTCGCTTTGGGTGCTTTGCTGTGATGAGTTGCGAGAGGTTCCGGGTTCAAATCCAGGACAAGCCCTAGGTTTTTCTAAAACTTGACTTGTGCAAAACTACCTGATTAATTTTCTCAAAACGCACCTTGGTGAAACGAGGTTGGGCTGTCTGGAGTACGGACAAGGCAGAAAACAGGGAAGTGAAATGGTTGGATGTCTTGTCGAACAGGTTGACGTGTGAACCGAAGTCATGTGGGACCGAGAAAAAGGAAGGTAAAATGACATTATAAAGGACGTTTTCGTGCAGAGAGTGGTTCGGGTCAGATTTACACAGTTGCGCTGGCACCCTTGTGGAGCTCTGAGTTGTCTTGTCCTCTTCTGTCGGTGTGTTCTGACCTCAAGTGTGAAACCTCTTCTCTCAGATGGTAATGAACTGGTGAAGTTGAAACACATGACTTGCTGTTTTTGTCCATTTCCTGCTGTAAAGAAACAGACGCCCGTGTAACAAAATACTTTCTGCAGGATTGCTGTGTCAAGGCAAATTCTGAACACCAAACAGGCTGCACAAGAAGGCACTCGTATCAATTTACCTGAGGGAAGACTCTCCGGTCTCCATTTCTGTCTGTACCGATAGCACATCACCTTTCCATTTCTCCCATAACAGACCTTTGGAGCAAGTTCAAAGTTGTCCTTTGATGCATTCGTCTCCTACCTCAAGTGATAGTGAGAGAGAGCAGAAGAGCGAATGGGCTCTGCCTTCCACCAGCACAGCGTACAAGTAGAAACAAAATGGTTCAATTATCCGCTAGTGGAGAGAGCCCGGTCCCTGGGGACGGGACAAACAGCAGTGTTCTGGGAGCAGGAGACAGATCGACAAGCAGATGTTCTTCAAACGCTTTGCTGCTTGAAATTCTGGGAGGAATGTACAATGTATTTCATACTGAGCAAGTCTCAGCTGCTTCTGGAGCTGGCTGCGCCCATGGCATGTGGCTCGTTGGTCTCAGGGTATGAACAGGTTGACGTGAATTGTGCCGTGCCTGAGGAGTGGCAGCAATGAAGGTAGATTGGAAAGTTGGGACAGATCTCCTCGGACCTCTGGTTCTGTGGAGCAGGATCATAAGACACAGGATATAGAATAAAAGATTATAGTGTCATGTAACATAAATGATATATTGAAGAAACCTAGATTGCTGTAGAGTCTTTCATCTTTTAAAACGGGTTGTAGATTTCGATTTATTAATCTGTAAATCCCAGAACGTTTTAAAAGTCACATTCTCCAGGTGACTTAAGGTTTATAAAAGGAGGTGACACCTCAGGTCAGACAATGCATGAAAACTGTGAGGGTACGGTCTCTCTGTATCCTAATCTTGAGTGAGACTGGTTCTATTTCCAAATATATAATCCTGCAAACGCAGATTCACCCCAAATACTTCTCTATGTGAGTACATGCATGAGAGAGAGTGGTTGAGTTTGCGTGTGCATGCTCGGTACAGTGTGTGTATGTGTGTGTGATGGAGTATAAGCATGTGAGATGGTGTGTGCGTGGGTTTGAGTGTGGGGATGTATTACTGTGTGTCTGAGAGAGAGAGCATGTCTATCAGTGAGGGTCTGCACGAGCGTGTGAGTATGTAAGAGAGTGTGCTTGTGTGTGTGTGAGTGTATTGTGTAGGTGGGTCTCCTGTAGTGTGACATGAACCCAGGGTCTCGGCTGAGGCCATCCTCATGTGTTCTAAACTTGGCTATCAGCCTCTGCTCGGCCACTAGATCAAAGAGGGCTGAGGCACGAGAAAGGACCGGCGGGGGCACTGGTGGTAGTGGAGAAGGGAGAGAAATGGAGAGGGGACAGAGGTTGGGGAGTAGGGAATGACTGGGGTTCAGAGGGTTGGGGAGAGAATCGGGGTGCAGTGTGAAAAGGGGAGAAAGGGCAGGGGGCAGTGGGTGGGGAGAAAATGGACAAGGGGCAGAATGTGAAGCGAGAGACAGCACAAATCCCACCTTTCCCAGGACTGGTGTCAGTGTCCCACGAACTGGAACCCACTCGTCCCACAGCAGATTTGGGGGAATCATTTCTCAATGTAAGCATGGCTAAGGCATATCATCCCTACAGGCCATTCACACCGACCTTCCCAACAGCATCCCACCCAGACCCACTCATTTACGCTGCAGCTCTGCAGTTCCCCATGGCTATTTTCTGATGAAGGGTTTTGCCGAAAACATCGATTCTCCTGCTCCTTTTCCAGCACACAGTCTCGACCCTAATCTCCAGCATCTGCCGTCCTCACTTTCGCCTTGTAAGGGGTGAATGTTATATTCCTAGTCTTTTAAATCTTTTAAAATCTTTTCCCCTCACCCTAAACCTATACCCTGTAGTTTTGGGATACCTCTATGCTGGGGAAAAGACAGAAACATTGAGCAGCCAGACAAAATGCAAAAGGAATAACATGTCAAGGCACAGGGAAAAAACATTTCGACAAAAAATTGCTTTGGTATTTTTCTCTCGTATTCGCAGTTGGACACTTAAAATTTGTCATGATGTGGAGGTGCCCGTGATGGACTGGGGTGTACGAGGTTAAAAATCACACAACAGCAGGTTACAGTCCAATCGGCTTGTTTGGAAGCACTAGCTTTCGGAGCGTCGCTCCTTCATCAGGCGGGTGTGGAGTATAAGATCATAAATTCTGTGTCTTACGATGTTAACTCCACAACCACCCGGTGAAGGAGCAGCGCTCTGAAAGCTAGTGCTTCCAAATCAGTCTGTTGGACTATAACCAGGTGTTTTGTGATTTTTAACTTTAAAATCTGTAACAAATTCCTGCATACTGAGCATGCTCCGCGGTGTCAGCAAGCACTGCGCATGACCGCCGGTGTCAGCAAAACACTGCGCGTATTCCTTGGTGCCCGCAGAAACTGCGCGTCAGCTCCTTTCCATGGACCAATGAAGAACCTTGGAGGACCGGAAAGAGACTGGTCCTCCTGCCAATCAGGGCCGCCCATTGTCGAAATGTGCAGGTTGGACTGTGAGTTCTGAAGCTGCTGCTGCTCCTTCCTCTGTGAACTTTACCCCAGACTGTAACTTCCTTCCTCTGTCTAACTTTTGTGAGTACAACAGTCTGTTTATCACCACGTTATCCATTTTTTGTTTCATTCTGGGGTTCAATTGTTAATACGCAGCAACTGAAAGGAAAGAGTGAATTGAGGTGGGCGAGGTGTGTGTGTGCGACAGACTCTGGAAAAGTTGATCCAGGTCTGTGTCGCAATTTGCAAACACATGGCAAATGAAGTGACACAATCTATAGCCTTTGATGTTAAAAAACGCAGAGAAGAGGCGCATTGTTTAAATGGTGATATGTTGAGATGTGGCGAAAGTGAGATGATGGAGATCAGAGTTGAAAAGTGTGGCGCTGGAAAAGCACAGGAGGTCAGTCAACAACTGAGGAGGAGAGTCAATGTTTTGGGCACGAACCCTTCATCAGGAATGATGTGTGGATGGACAAAGGGGCCTCAGCATCCTTCTACACCAGTCACTGCCTGTTGTCAGTCAGGAGCAGCAAGCAATCAGCAAGGCCAATGATATATTAGCAAGAGAAGTTGAGTTCACAAGTGGCGATGTCTTCCTGCAGTTAGGTCGGCCATTGAATGTATTCAACGCTGAGTTCACTTGACTTTGAAGAACAAAGAAGTGGGTGGGTATTGGGGAAGGTAAGAAACTGGTTTTAAGACCAGTATTGAAAATGTGTTGCTGGTTAAAGCACAGCAGGTCAGGCAGCATCCAAGGAACAGGAGATTCAACGTTTCGGGCAAAAGCTCTTCATCAGGAATGAGGAAAGTGTGTCCAGCAGGCTAAGATAAAAGGTAGGGAGGAGGGACTTGGAGGAGGGGCGATGGAAATGTGATAGGTAAGAGTTTCTGTGCAGAGGAGATGACCTGGGGGGTGCAGTGAGAGAAAGATTCACTGAAATCCTTGTAGAGGGAGGAAGAGAGCTTCTTCAAGGAAGGCATCCTTGCAAGATGATTCGCAGTAGGTTAAAATCTTCGAGTAAAAAGTGAGGACTGCGGATAGTTACAGTCATAAAGCACATTAAGTCCAACTAGTCCATGCTGACTGTGTTCTGAAACTAAACTAGTCCCACCTGCCAGTGTTTGGCCCAGACTCTCTGAACCTTTCCTATTACAATTGCAACATTTAAGAGGCATTTGGATGGGTATATGAATAGGAAGGGTTTGGAGGGATATTGGCCGGGTGCTGGCAGGTGGGACTAGATTGGGTTGGGATATCTTGTCGGCATGGACGGGTTGGACGGAAGGGTCTGTTTCCATGCTGTACATCTCTATGACTCTATGTACTTATCCAAATGTCTTTTAAACACTGTAACTGTACCTGCATCCACCACCTCCTCTGGACATTGATACCACATGAGAACCATTCTCTGTCTTAAAATAAAAAGGTGCCCCTCATGTCTTTTTAAAATGCCTGCCCATACTCCCAATTTCTTCGTCTCCGCCGCATCTGCTCCCAGGAGGACCAGTTCCAATACAGTAAAACCCAAATAGCCTCCTTCTTCAAAGACCGCAATTTCCCCCCAGATGTGATTGATGATACCCTCCACACCATCTCCTCCACCTCCCACTCCTCCGCCCTTGAGCCCCGCCCCTCCGATCGCCACCACGACAGAACCCCACTGGTCCTCACCTACCACCCCACCAACCTACACCCGGACAAACCAACCCAACCACCCCGTGGCTCAACACTTCAACTTGTCCTCCCACTCCGCCAAGGACATGCAGGTCCTTGGACTCCTCCATCGCCAGACCATAGCAACACAACGGCTGGAGGAAGAGCACCTCATCTTCTTCCTAGGAACTCTCCAACCACAAGGGATGAACCTAGATTTCTCCAGTTTCCTCATTTTCCCTCCCCCCACCTTGTCCCAGTCAAATCCCTCGAACTCAGCACCGCCTTCCTAACCTGCAATCTTCTTCCTGACATCTCCACCCCCATCCCCTCTCTGGCCTATCACCCTCACCTTGACCTCCTTCCACCTATCGCATTTCCATGGCCCCTCCTCCAAGTCCCTCCTACCTACCTTTTATCTTAGCCTTCTGGACACGCTTTCCTCATTCCTGAAGAAGGGCTCATGCCAGAAACGTCGATTTTCCTGCTCTTTGGATGCTGCCTGACCTGCTGCGCTTTTCCAGCAACACATTTTCAGTTTTGCAAGGAAGTATACAAACAACTGAACAGGAACACGACAGGCAACTACCAGCTGATCAGACCAAAAAATACAACCATGAACTGACAACATTCATCAAGACTTCTGATCCAATCCTTCCAGAAGCTCAGCATCCACAGACTATTTGAATCCGTGGACGTGTCAGTATTCTACACCAGCATTCCTCACGATGATGGCATCTTGGTAACAGCCTCAGTACTCAATACCAACAACTGCCAATCTCTGAGCACTGTCCTACAACTCATCCGCTTCATTCTCAACCACAACATTTTCACCTTTAACAACCAATTCTTTATCCAGACACATGGAACAGCCATGGGGACCAAATTTGCACTCCAGTATGCCAACGCTTTCATGCACAGGTTCGAACAAGGCTTCTTTTCTGCACAGGACCTCCAATCAACACTATACAGCAGATATATTGATGACATTTCTTCCTCTGGACCCATGGTGAGGAGTCACTGAAACAACGATACTGTGATATTAACAAGTTTCATCCCACCATCACACTCGCCACACTATTTAGTATCTGTCTCATTTTTGAACACATGCAGCTCTATCAAGAATGGATGTCTCAGCACTTCTCTATACCGCAAAACCATGGATAACCTGACAGTGCTACACTTCTCTAGTGAAACATATTAAAACAGCCATCCCCTCTGGACAAGCCCTGTTCAGGTGAGGAGGAACGTGACAGACACTTGGAAGTACACAAGCATGCTCTCATAAGAACGGGGTGCAATGTTCAACTCATCAACTGCCAGTTCCAATGTGTCACAGCAAGAAACTGTAATGACTTATTTTAGGAGACAGACACGAGCTGCAACCAAAATGGTACCCTTTGTTGTCCAGTACTTCTCAGGAGCCGAAACACTACGCCACGTTCTTCGCAGCCTGCAACATATTATTGATGAGGATGAGCAGCTCGCCCAGACCTTCCCCACGCCTCCATTTCTCGCATTCAAACAACCACCAAACTTTAAACAAATAGTTCTTCGCAGAAAACCACCTGGCCTTCAGGACAACACGATACAACACTGTCACGGCAGATGATGAAAGACGTATCAGAGTGTTGACACGATTACCACCATTACACATGGGGACACCACCCACCATGAGTGTAGCAGGTACTCATGTGACTTAGCCAGCATTGTTTATCTCATATGCTGCAGGCAACGATGCCCTGAGTCTTGGTATATTGATGAGACCAAGCAGAGGCTACAGCAACAGATGAATGGACACTGCACAACAATCACCAGCCAGGCGTGTTCCCTCCCAGTCGGGGAACATTACAGGAGTCCAGGACATTCAGCCTTGGATCTTCGGGTGACCATCCTTCAAGGTAGACTTCAGGATAGGCAAAAAAGGAAAGTGTGATAGCCAAGTTCAATACCCATGGAGATGGCCTCAACCAGGACGTTGGGTTCATGTCACACTACAGGTGACCCCACTACACTATACATTCTGTCTCTCACTCACTCACTCTCACACACACACACCTTCAAGCCAACACAATCACACAGACTCTCTCATACACATGCACTCTCTCAAATGCTCTCTCTCTCTCTCACATACACCCTCTCACAGACTTAAACTGCATTATACTCTCTCACACACATATAATCACTCGGTTTCTCCTGTGCGCACACACACACACAAGTTTGTGGGTTGAATTTGTACTTGCAGAATCGCATTTTATTTTGCACAAAAACACATACATGTAAGATTCTGTAATACCACGATAGAAATAGAATCCGTCTGACCTAACATTGCGACACAGACAGACTTTAGCTTAACACCTTCAATGCATTATCTGATTGAGATGACACCTATTGTTAAAAGCTATCTTGAGAATGTTATAGAGATCGCATCGGGAGCAATAGATACAAAAAATTAAATTTAAACTGTTAAACAAACGTAACCGCGTCTACAAACAGGCACTGCCAAACAGCCCTGTCCTGCTCCGCCGAGAGAGTGAGGATTGTTCACTCGTTTATAGCTGCAGAAACAATCATCCCAACAAATCCGCATCAGGATGCTATTTCAACGAGCTGCTTCACTCTGCAGCACCCAAGAACGACGAAGATCAATAAACAACCGTACAGCGCATTTAAGACGATTGGATAGCCCGTCGACCCGCTGAAAATTGCTTCCCTGATCGGGAATCGAACCCGGGTCGCGGGGGTGAGAGCGCCAAATCCTAACCACTAGACCACCAGGGAGACGTAGATTCATTCCTGTAGCTCTGCTGAAAATTTCCTCTCTGCCCGGGAATCGTACCCGGGCTACGGCAGTAAGAAGACTTCCACCGATCTCGAGAACATTGGGGAGACTAGAGAGTCAAGTCACATCTCCGCGACTCTCCTGCGCGCCTTTATAGGGAAAAAAGCGCGGAGCGGACCCAGAAGCTGGTGTAGCGCAAGCTTACCTGGGTAGGATTTTTTTCCCTGTAAAGGCGCGCAGGAGAGGGACCCCAGGCACTACATGGGTAGTCCTTTTTAAATCTTCTCCCTCTCATCTTAGAAATATACTCCCAAGTTTTGAACTTCCCTTCCCTTAAGGAAAAGACACTGGTTATTCACCTTATCTTTGTCCCTCATGACTTCATAAACCTCCATAATCTCCACCCTCAACCTTCTACACTCCAGTGAAAGAAAGTCCCAGCCTATGCCGTCTATACATCATTCTGGCAATATCATAGTTAAAAAAGATGAGCTTTAAGAATCGACTGAAAGGGCAGTGAAGATTCAACCAGCTGACAGTGGATCTGAAATCATAAGTAGATCAGACCAGGTTCGGACAGCAGGAAACCAGATAAGCTTTTACAACAAACCACAACGGTTTCATCATTAGACTCTTAATACCAGATTTATATTGAATTCAGATTCCAGCATCTGCCGTGGCAGGTTTTGAACCCAGGTCCCCAGAACATTACCTATGTGAATAGTCTGCTGACAATAAAGTCGGCCATCGCCTCCCCTGAACACATTGGCATATTGTGTTTAGAGGCAACAAAGGAGCAAGCGGTGTCAGAAGCTGATAAGTTGTTGATATTACACAAGGGAACATCAGCACTCTCAGTAATGACACATACTGAAGTCAGTGTCCTGTATCAGAGGTAAGGGCTCGGGACGTTTCGGGCAAAAGCCTTTCATCAGGAATACAGGCAGAGTGCCTGAAGGAATACGAGCTAAATGAGAGGAGGGTGGGGGTGAGGAAAAAGGAGCATAGAGCACCCCCATAGGTGAGTGGGGGTGGGGATGAAGGAGTACAGAGGGTGGATGAGGGTGGGATGAAGATGATATGTCAGGGAGGACGAAGGAGTAGAGAGGTGAAACGGAAGATAGGCAGGTAGGACACGTCATGGAAGTTTGGACCTGGGGTGAGATGGGGGAAGGGGAAATGAGGAAACTGTTGAAGTCCAAATTGATGCCCTAGGGTTGAAGTGTTCCAAGGCGGAAGTTGAGGCGTTCTTCCTCCAGGCGTTGGGTGGGTGAGGGAGCGACGGTGAAGGAGGCCCAGGACCTCCATGTCCTCGGCAGAGTGTGAGGGAGAGTTGAAATGTTGGGTCACAGGGCGGTGTGGTTGACTGGTGCGGGTGTCCCAGTGATGCTCCTTCAAGCGCTTTGCCAGGAGGCGTCCAGTCTCCCCAATGTACAGGGGCCCGCATCGGGAGCAACAGATACAATAAATGATATTGGTGGATGTGCAGGTAAAACTTTGATGAATGTGGAAGGCTCCTCTAGGGCCTTGGATGGAGGAGAGGGAGGAGGTGTGGGCCCCGGGTTTGCAATTCCTGCCGTGGCAGGGGAAGATGCCAGTACAGGAGAGTGGATTATTGAGCGGCGTAACCATGACCAGGTAGTCACGAAGGGAATGGTCTTTGCGGAAGGCGGAAAGGGGTGGGGAGGGAAATATATCTCTGGTGGTGGGGTCCGTTTGGAGGTGGCGGAAATGTCGTCGAGTAACTTGGTTTATGTGAAGCTTGGTAGGGTGGAAGATGTGCACATGGGGGGGTTCTATCCTTGTTCCGTTGGAGGGGTGGGGTCTGAGAGCGGAGGTGCGGGATGTGGACCAGACACGTTGGAGGGCATCTTTAACCACGTTGGGAGGGAAATTGCGGTCTTGAAAGAAGGAGGCCATCTGGTGTGTTCTGTGTTGGAGCTGGTCCTCCTGGAAGCAGATACGGTGGAGGTGGAGGAATTGGGAATACGAGATGGCATTTTTGCAGGAGGTAAGGTGGGAAGTGGTGTAATCCAGGTAGCTATGGGAGTCGGTGGGTTTGTAAAAAATGTCGGTGTCAAGTCAGTCGACATTAATGGAGATGGAGAGGTCCAGGAAGGGGAGGGAGGTGTCAGAGGTGGTCCAGGTAAATTTAAGAGAGTGGAACGTGTTGGTAAAGTTGATGAATTGCTCAATCTCCTCGCAAGAGCACGAGGTGGCGCCAATGCAGTCATCAATGAAGCGGAGGAAGACATGGGGAGTGGTGCCGGTATAATTCCGGAAGATGGACTGTTCTACCTAGCCAACAAAGAGACAGGCATAGCTGGGGCCCATACGGGTACCCATGGCTACCCCTTTGGTCTGGAGGAAGTGGGAGGATTCGAAGGAGAAATTGGTAAGTGTGAGGACCAGTTCAGCCAAATGAATGAGAGTGTCGGTGGAAGGGTACTGTTGGGGACGTCGGGATAGGAAGAAACGGAGGGCTTGGAGGCCCTGGTCATGGGGGATGGAGGTATCGATGGACTGGATACCCATGGTGAACATGAGGCGTTGGGGGCCGGGGAAACTGAAGTCTTGGAGGAAGTGGAGGGTATGGGTGGTGACTCGAACATATGTGGAGTGTTCCTGGGCTGGGGGGATAGGACAGTGTCGAAGTAGGTATAGATGAGTTCAGTGGGGCAGGAGCATGCTGAGACAATGGGGCAGCCAGGCTGGTCAGGCTTGTGGATCTTGGAAAGGAGGTAGAACTGGGCAGTGCAGGGTTCCTGGGCTATGAGGTTGGAAGCTGTGGGTGGGAGATCTCCTGAGGTGATGAGGTTCTGTATGGTCTGGCCGATGATGGTTTGGTGATGGGGGGTGGGGTCATAGTCTAGGGGGCAGTAGGAGGAGGTGTCCTCGAGTTGGCCTCTGTCTTCAGCGGTGTAGAGGTCAGTGCACCAGACTACCACTGCACCCCCTTTATCTGCTGGTTTGATGGTGAGGTTGGGATTGGAGCAGGGGGAGTGGAGGGCTGTGCGTTGTGAGGATGAAAGGTTGGAGTGGGGAGGGAGTAGACAGGTTGAGGTGGTTAATGTCCTGGTGGCAGTTGGAAATGAAGAGATCGAGGGTAGGTAATAGGCCAGCACGGTGTATCCAGGTGCCAAAACGTCGATTTTACTGCTCCTCAGATGCTGCCTGAACTGCTGTGCTTTTCCAGCACCACTAATCCAGAATTTGTCTCTTTAAATCCTTCCGAGCTGATCTGTAACTCTCCATCGCCTCATCTGAACCATCTTGCCTCATCAACACAAAAGCCTCCTTCTTCTTTGTAAGAAGAGATGCAATTTCTGTTGTAAACCACGGTTCCCTTACCATATCACTGACTCCCTGCCTGACAGGGACATACCTATCAAGGACATGCAATATCTGTTCCTTAAACCAGCTCCACATTCCCATTGTCTGCACGCCCTGCATTTTGCTACTCCATTCTATGCATCCTAATTCCTGCCTAATCGCATTATAATTGCCCTTGCCCCACCGACAACTCTTGACCTGTGGCATGTACATAAACCTTTTCATCGCTAAAGTAAACGTAACTGAATTATGGTCACTCTCTACAAATTGCTCACCTACCACTATATCAAACACCTGGCCTGGTTCATTACCAAGCACCAGACCCAATGTGGCCTCTTGTCGGTCCTTCGACATACTGTGTCAGGAAACCCTCCTGTACACATTGGACAAAAACAGACCCGTTCAACGTACTAGAGTTATAGCATTTCCAGTCAAAGTTGGGAAAGTTAAAATCCCCCATAATGGCCACCCTGTTCCATTCACTTCTACCCAGAATAATTTTGCTTATCCTCCCTTCCACCTCCCTGGAACTCTGCGGAAGCCTATAAAAAAAACTCGAAAATGAGCCCCAATTATCCAAGAACCTGAAACCCTCCCTCCTACACCATCCTTGCAGCCACATGTTCAGTTAGACCTATGCACTCTAGTTTTTGACTCCCCCCACCCCAGGTAAAGGACCTTTCATATTTACCCTATCCATGCTCCTCATGATTTTATGAAGTTCTATAAAGTCATCCCTCAGCCTCCAAAGCTCCAGGGAAAATAGCTCGTGTCTGTCCAGCCTTTTCCTTGCCCTCAAACTCTCCAACCCCGGCAGCGTCCTTGTAAATCTTTTCTGAACCCTTTCAGTATTCCTACAGCTTTGTAACCTCTGAACACGACTTTTAAAAATACTTACAATTCTGGTATTACTACAAGGAAATGAAACCAGTTGGGTATGACCTTCCCATAGCAATTTGTCTTGGCTGTCCTTCGTTAACTGGTGCTTTTCTTGTACAAAGAAATTGCGGCATGTGATTGTTGCAAACATGTGCAACATTTTCTCACCGTCCCTGATGTCACTTGGACCGAGTAATTGATTACATGCGAGAAGGCAGCTGAGGGTCAACCCCACACTGTAGTAGGTCTGGAATCACATGGTCCCTGGTGCACGCACAGTGTTAAAGAATAGTAGATTTTCCTCCATAAAGGAATAATTTCACATCGATCAATAATGGTTGGTGAAACAGCACAGTTCTGGCAACATCTACAAAGAGATTAGTGTTAATGTTTTGTGTCCAATGGCCCTTCAAAACTGGCTGGATTCAAAACAATAACTGTTTTCTCTCCACAGATGCTGACAGACCTGCTGCAATGCCCCAGCAATGTGCCTGTTGTTTCCGATGTCCAACATCTGCCGTTCATTGTTTTCATCAATAATGGTTTCCTGGTGGCCAGTACTGAGACAAACTCTCACTTCCAGATCTTTTTATTAGTTGAACATAAATTCCACGAGCTGCCATGATGGGATTTGAATTTTTGTTGTCAGAAGACCTAGATCTCTGGGTTACTCAACCATTACCACTAGATCACAATCTTCACTTCAGTGACAATTTTCTGCTGAATATTTTCCTTTATTCATTCATGGGATGTGGCACGTTATCTCCCAGAAATACCAAGGGCCATTTCAGAGGCAGTTACGAGTTAATCACATTACCGTGGATCAAGATTGACACAATCGCCAAACTGGGTAAGGACTAAAGATTTCCTTCCTTAACAAGATAGGTCCTTATATCAATTGCTAAGATCACCAAAGCAGCGATAAGCGTTATATTCCAGATATATTAATTGATTCCAAAGTGTATCGGGGACATAGCAGCATCAATTTGAATCTCCAGATGTTAAATCCAGTAACAATGCCAAAATGCCACCAACTCCGTCCAATCTCTAATTTCCAACACTGACTGGCCTGTAGTTGCCAGTTGTATCCTTTTCTCCTTTATTCTTAACTATTTAATTCAGCTCATTGAATCAATTCTGCCATTTATTCAGATCACGTTTGCTCTGGTAAACATCAACTCCACTTCCTGCTATTTCCACATAATCCTCAATTTCCTCACTAGTTAAACAAATACTGACAGCCTTGAATGTACTTAACGACCCAAGCTCAACAACCCTCTGGAGTAACATGTTCCACAGATTTACTGCCCTCAGTAAAAATTCCTATCTGTCTTCAACATGCAATCTCTCATTTGCAGGTTATTCCCTCTGGTGCTATATTCACCCACAAAGGTAAACTTTTCCACATCAAGCCTGTCAAGTCTCCTCAGAATCGTTTATGTGAAAATAAGGTTACCTCTAAATCTTCTCACTTCTAATAAGTATAGGCCCAACCTATTCACTTCTCTTCATATGATATTCTTTTCATCCTAGTCAACCTTCTCTGGACTGCCTCCAAAGCCAGTATATCTTTCCTTGGGTAAAGGACCCACCCAGTGTTCAGTTGTGGCCTGACTGGTGCCTGACATAGATTCACTATAACCTCCCGACCTTTACACTGTATTTAAAGGTAAACCTCCCATTTGCCTTCCCTATTTTTCACTGAACTTGGAGGAAGAGATGCATGGGTATGGGCTTCCAAATCCCTCTATTCAACAGATTTCTCCATTTCACATTCAGCACTGTTCCTCCTGGCAAAGTGCACAACCTCATTTCCCCAAATTCTATTCCATTTGCCATTTGCTTAACCTGTCTATAAACCTCTGCAGATGTTTCATGTCTTCTCACCACCTGCCTTCCCATCAACCATCTTTTTTGCAATCTTGACAATAGTGCATTCACTTTACTTATCCAAGTAAATAATTGTAAATAATACATATTGTAAATAATTTTGGCCCCAGCACTAATCTCTGTGGCACACTACTGGTTACAATTTGCTATCCTGAACATGCCCCTTATCCCAATTGTATCATTGGTTAGCCAATCCTCTATCCATGCCTCTTTGCTTATTATTTCATGAGATGTGAATATCATTGGCTCTGCCAACAACCCTTCCCAAACTGTCCTTGAAAAAGTGGCGCTGAGCTGCCTCTTAAATTGCTTCACATTATGATGTGGTCTGCAATAATGTTCAGGAGCGAGTTCCAGGTTTTTGATCAATAACAAAGAAGCAATGCGATATATTTCACAGTTGGAATGCTGTGTTCACACTTACCTGCTCTTGGTGGTTGAGGTGATGGCTTGGAAGTGCTTTTGAAGAGCCACTAATTAATCAAGCAAGACTGATAGATTGTGGCCAGAGATTCTGTTTTTTGACTTTCATCATCAATTTACATTCTTTCCAGCCAAGATTTTAGTCTCAAACTGCCACAGAATGCCTCCTGTTATAGCTTCAATCAACTATAATAATATGACGATTCTTGGGATGATTTTTCACACCTGAGTGCAAAATAAATACAGATAATTTTTTCCAGCTTTGGTGGAACAAAAAAACAGCAAATTAGTGGATAATTACAGTTAGTGCAAACAAAGCTAGCGATCAATAAAGACTAAGCCTGTTCACTTCAATGGCCAAATTACATTTTGAAAACCAAGTACACTCAGACAACATGTCAAAGTGGTTCCTAGGAGGAGAAATGGGGCATTGAAGAGGAGTGAAATGATTACTTTTGGTAACCGACACCATTGTCCGAAAAACAGGTTGAAAGGATTCTTAAAAGGTAGGCAAAAAAGTGGAGTTGTATAACACTTCAGACACCGCAAAGTGTAAGACCACTTTCTAGTGGAAGAAAAAGACATTTCTTATTTCTAGAAGAACGGGGGAACAAATGGGGAATAAATCTGAATTGGGAACTCTTTCTTATTAAGGATGCTCCTTCACCACAGTCTTGGTTTGCAGCATAAGTTCTTCATCAGGAATGAAGGTTGGTCCAACGGGGCTGAGAGATAATTGGGAAGGGGATGGGGATGGAGGGGAGGTAACTGTGAATGAAATAGGTCCTTGGAGGTGCTGATTTATCATGAGAGGTAAGACAGGAGAGTGGACCGAATAGGTAGGAAGCAAGATGAAAATGTAAGACAGCTCAAGAGGCCAATGCCGAGTTGGAAAGTTGGATCTGGGACAAGGCGCGTGGTGTGGGAGTGAGGGTGGGGGGAAATATGGAAACTGGTGAAATTGACATTGATCCCATGTAGTTGGTGGGTCCCAAGGCGGAAGATGAAGTGTTCTTCCTACAAACGTCAGGTAGCTAGAGCTTTGAGGGGATGCGGCACAGGACTTGCATGCCCTTGACGGAATGGGAGGGAAAGTTAAAATATTCAGCCACAGGGCGGTGGGATCGTTTAGGTTTGGAGTCCTAGAGCTGTTCCCTGAAATGTTCTGCAAGTTGGCATCCAGTCTCCCCAATGTGGCAGAGCAATGGATATATAAATAAATCTTATAAACAAATTGTGTAAATTTTAGCATGCCAGAGTTGTTATCTTCAATGAAGATAACGAAAATATTAATAAAATTGGGTGACTGTTTGAAATTGTTGGTCAGGCTCAACTCATCCCCTTCAAATGAGACAATGCCATTGATAGCGGTGAACTGCTCTTTTTGCTGTAAAATCACAAGTTATTGATTTATTTTCACAACTTACTGGTATTCACAACTGCACATTCAATGTCAAACTCTGACATCAGAAATGAAATTACACCATTAATTTTGACTTAGAATATTCAAACAAACAAATTAATAGCACACAGTGAATACCAAGTCGGATAAATATGAAATCAAATTTGACCCAAAAAAAATACAATCAAGATGGGAGATAAGAAATGGGGAAAGGGCAGAAGGCAAGAAATGCAGCATCATAGAATGTGTTCCTCCAGGGAGTGTATTTTACCAACTACAACTGCTAAATATAAACAAACATTCTGACATGATCCTCCAGTTTTAAGGTGAACCAAATCCCCATACAGTAGGTTACATTTAAATAAGTTAATCGATACAAGCCTTGAGCAAATCCAGCCTCCAGTTGGGCACCCCCCACTTTGGAGCTCGGAAATTCCTCCAGGTCCAGGGGGTTGGTGAGTTCCTGGGCTCCAGCTGCCACTGTCACTCCTCTACTGAAGAAGCTTTGGGAAGCAGATGCAAAGGCAAGATACAGAACAGAGTACCCTTGCAAAGGAAAGCAACTTTTGGAGACATTGAGCAATAGCATCATATGGTTTTGACCAATCGACCTCTGGGTTATGTGCCCAGCACACTCATGCTGCAGTACTCTGCTTCAGTGCTCCCAGTCGCTGGATTGTGGATCAGTTTAAAGTCGATCCTATATCTCTGATAACATCGCTACACAAGGCAGTGAAGAAAGGTTTAGGCACACTAACCTTCATCAGTTAGGGAATTGAGTATAGATGTTGGCAAGATATAGTGTAGTTATACAGAATGTTGATGAGGCTGCACCTGGAATATTGTGATCAGTTTTGGTCCCCTCGGTATCGTGTGACTTCTGACATCTTCAACTCTGGGTTTGTGTTGAACTTGATAGGATATTTTGTTCAACTCAGCATGTTTAAACAGTATCGCTCGGAGGGAGTCATTTGAAACATTTGAGGAGGTGATTTCAACAAGATTGAAGTATTCAAAGTTACTTGGACTCTCTTTTAAACTTACATGAGGACCAGTAGTCAGAGACACATACAACATGGAAACAGACCCTTCAGTCCAACTTTTCCTTGCTGACCTGATATCCTAAATTAATCTAGTCCCACCTGACCCATATACCCTGGCAGCTCATTTCATGTATGTACCACCCTCTGCATGAAGAAGTTGTCCCTTTAATATATTTCGCCTCTCACCCTAAACCTATGCCCTCTAGTTTTGGGGTCCTCCATCCCAGGGAAAATACCTTGTCTTTTACCCTGTCCATCCCTCTCATGAATTTGTAACCTCTATTAGGTCACTCCTCTACCTCCGATGCTCCAGTGAAAATAGCCCCAGCCTATTCAGACTCTCCCTGTAGCTCAATCCCTTCAACCCCCAGCAACATTCCGTAAATCGTTTCTCATAGAGAAGTCAACTTTTCAGTCCTGAAGAAGGGTTAATACCCAAAATGCTGACTACTCCACATCTTGGTGCTGCCTGGCTGGCTGTATTCTCCCGACCTCCTGCTTGCCTACTTCAGGTTGCAATATGTAGTGCCTCAGTGGTTACCACTGCAGCCTCACAGCACCAGGGACCCAGGTTTGATTCCAGCCAGTGAGGAGTTTGCACATTCTCCCAGTGTCTGCATGTGTTTTCGCACGGTGGTCCTGTCCAAACAAATGCAGGTCTGAGGTTTGATGAAGGCCTTCCTGCACTTAGAGGAACTGAGCAACCTCTCCCCACTGTGGACCCACCAGTGGGCCAGCAGGTCAGAAGAAAGAGCAAAGCCCATCCTGCATTCGGGGCAGAAGAATGCCTCTCCTCGGTGTGGACCCACTGGTGTCTCGGCAGGTGGGAAGAACTGCTGAAAGCCATCTCGCACTCAGGGCATGAGAACAGCCGTCCCGGGTGTGGACCAATTGCTGCGTCCGCATGGCAGAGGAATCACTAAAGGCCTTCCCGCACTCACGGCAGCAGAAGGGCCTCTCCTCTCTGCGGACTCATTGGTGCTTCAGAACCCTTTCAAATTTCACAATATCCTTCTGATAGGAGGGAGACCAGAATTGCACACAATATTCCAAAAGTATTCCACAATATTCCAGTGCCCTGTCCAGCCACAACGTAACTTACCAACTCCAATACTCAAGTCAGAGGATTGCGGAATTTTTAAAACTCACAAAATAAAATAGCAAAAAATGGAAGGACAAACCGAATTTTTGAAGTCAACTTGGAAGCATATTTGAGAAATCGGCGGACTGGGTTTATTAGGTACCTGTTCTCCTTAAATACACTATATACATCTTTTTCTTCTGCTCTTCACAGTTTCTCTGTGCTGCAGTGTGTCGTGGCTCGTTGAAATAATGTCCTGATGCAGCTTAATAGAACATAGAACATAGAAAATTATAGCGCAGTACAGGCCCTTTGGCCCTCGATGTTGCGCCGATCCAAGCCCACCTAACCTACACTAGCCTACTATCCTCCATATGCCTATCCAATGACCGTTTAAATGCCCATAAAGAGGGAGAGTCCACCACTGCTACTGGCAGGGCATTCCATGAACTCATGACTCGCTGAGTCAAGAAGCTACCCCTAACATCTGTCCTATACCTACCACCCCTTAATTTAAAGCTATGCCCCCTCGTAATAGCTGACTCCTTAGGTGGAAAAAGGTTCTCATTGCCAACCCGATCTAAACCCCTAATCATCTTGTACACCTCTATCAAGTCACCCCTAAACCTTCTTGTCTCCAATGAAAAAAGCCCCAAGTGCCTCAGCGTTTCCTCATACGATCTTCCTACCATACCAGGTAACATCCTGGTAAACCTCCTCTGCACCCGTTCCAGTGCCTCCACACCCTTCCTATAGTATGGCGACCAAAACTGCACACAATACTCCAGACGCGGCCGCACCAGTGTCTTATACAACTGCAACATGACCTCAGGACTCCGGAACTCAATTTCTCTACCAATAAAAGCTAGTACGCCATATGCCTTCTTCACAGCACTTTCAGAGATCTGTGTACATGGCCACCAAGATCCCTCTGCTCATCCACACTACCAAGTATCCAACCATTAGCCCAGTAATCCATCTTCTTGTTACTCTTAACCAAAATTGAACTCCATTTGCCACCTTTCTGCCCAGCTCTGCAGCTTAACTATATCTCATTGTAACCTGCCACATCCTTCCTCACTGTCAACAACTCCACTGACATTCGTATCATCCGCAAACTTGCTCACCCAACCTTCTAGCCCCTCCTCCAGGTCATTTATAAAAATGGCAAACAGCAATGGTCCCAAAACAGATCCTTCCGGAACACCACTAGTAACTGCACTCCAAGATGAACCTTTACCATCAGCTATTACACTCTGTCTTCTTCCAGCCAGCCAATTCCTAATACAAACCTCCAACGCACTCTCAATGCCATACCTCCGTATTTTTTGCAGTAGCCAACCATGGGGAACCTTATCAAACGCCTTACTAAATTCCATATACACCACATCTACAGCTTTACCCTCGTCCACCTCCTTAGTCACCTTCTCAAAGAATTCAATAAGGTTTGTGAGACAAGACCTGCCCTTCACAAAACCATGCTGACTATCCTTGATCACATTATTCCTATCCAGATGTTCATAAATCCTATCCCTTACAATTTTCTCTAAGACTTTGCCCACAACAGAAGTGAGACTCACCGGCTATAGGAACTAGTGTTATCCCTACTCCCCTTCTTGAACAAGGGAACCACCTTTGCTATCCTCCAGTCTTCTGGCACTATTCCGGTAGACAACGAGGTTATAAAAATCAAGGCCAATGGGTCTGCAATCTCCTCCCTTGCTTCCCAGAGAATGCTAGGATATATGCCATCAGGCCCAGGGGACTTATCTATTTTCACCCTTTCCAGAATTTCCAATACCTCTTCCCTACATACCTCAAAGCCATCCATTAAAATTAATTGTGACTCAATATTCATATCGGCAACAATGTCCTGTTCCTGAGTGAATACTGATGAAAAGTATTCATTCAGTGTCTCCCCAATCTCTTCGGCCTCCATGTGCAACTTCCCACTACTATCCTTGACTGGACCTATTCCAACCTGAGTCATTCTTTTATTCCTGACATACCTATAGAAAGCCTTTGGGTTGTCCCTTATCCTACCAACCAAGGACTTTTCATGTCCCCTCCTTGCTGCTCTTAACTCTCTCTTTAGATCCTCCCTGGCTACTTTATAACTCTCAATTGCCCCAATTGAACCTTCACGCCTCATCTTTACATAGGCCGCCCTCTTCGCTTTAACAAGGGATTCCAATTCATTATTAAACCACGGCTCCCTCACACGACGTTTTCCTCCCTGCCTGACAGGTACATACTTATCAAGGACACTCAATAGTTGCTCCTTGAACAAGCTCCACATATCGATTGCACCCTTCCATTGAAGCCTACTTTTCCAAGCCACACGTCCTAAGTCATGCCTCACCGCATCATAATTTCCCTGCCCCCAGCTATAACTCTTGCCCTACAGTGCACACGTATCCCTCTCCATCACCAGAGTAAAAATCACCGAATTGTGGTTACTGTCCCCAAAGTGCCCACCTACCTCCAATTCTAATACCTGGCCTGATTCATTACCCAGAACCAAATCCAGTACGGCCTCACCTCTTGTTGGCCTGTCAACATATTGTGTCAGGTAACCCTCCTGCACACAACAGATAAACACCGACCCATCTAACGTACTCGAGCTATGGCTTTCCCAGTCAATATCTGGAAAGTTAAAGTCCCCCATAACAACCACCCTATTACTTTCCCTCTTCTCCTGAATCACCCTCTCAATCCTTTCTTCTACGTCTCTAGGACTATTAGGAGGCCTATAGAAAATCCAAACAGGGTGTCCTCCCCTTTCCTATTTCTAACTTCAGCCCAACGTACCTCAGATGGCGAGTGTTCATCCATCGTCCTTTCCACCGCTGTAATACCATCCTTGACAAGCAATGCCACACCTCCCCTTCTCTTACCCCCACCTCTGACCCTACTAAAGCATTTAAACCCTGGAACCTGCAACAGCCAATCGTGTCCCTGTTCTACCCATGTCGCAGTAATAGCCACAACATCAAAATCCCAGGTACCAACCCACGCTGCAAGTTCACCTATCTTATTTCGTATACTTCTCGCATTGAAGTATACTTCAATGTCACATTGCTGTTTAGAGGCACCCTCCTTCAAGATTGATGCCAAGCTCCTAATCTCCCTACACTCAAGGTCCTGCACCCTAAATCTACAGTCTAGGTTCCCATGCGCCTGCAGAGTTAGTTTAAACCCCCTCCCCCAAAGATACCTAGCAAACGTCCCCCCAAGGATACTGGTGCCCCTCAGGTTCAGGTGTAGACTATCCTGTTTATAGAGGTCCCACCTTCCCCAGAAAGAACCCCAGTTATCCAGATACCGGAATCCCCCCCTCCTGCACCATCCCTGTAGCCATGCATTTAACTGTTCTCTCTCACTATTCCTCGACTCACCATCACGTGGCACAGGTAACAAACCAGAGACAACAACTCTGTTTGTTCTAACTCTGAGCTTCCAACCTAGCTCCCTGAAAGCCTGCCTAACATCCTCATCCTTCTTCCTACCTATGTCGTTGGTGCCAATGTGGACCATGACTTCGGGCTGCTCCGCCACCCCCTTAAGGACTCGGAAAACACGATCAGAGACGTCACTTACCCTTGCACCTGGGAGGCAACATACCAATCGTGAGTCTCTCTCGCCCCCACAAAACCGCCTATATGTGCCACAAAATATCGAGTCCCCAATAATTATTGCTCTGCTCTTCTCCAACCTTCCCTTCTGAGCAAAGGGAACAGGCTCCGTGCCGGGGCCTGAACCCCTTTGCTTACCCCTGGTAAGTCTTCCAACACACAAGTATCCAAAATGGTGTACTTGTTCTTGAGGGGAACGACCGCAGGGGGTCGCAGCACTGGCTGCTTTCTCCAAGTTCCCCTCACTGTCACCCACCTGTCTGCAATCTTTGAAATTACTACTTCCCTAAAGTTCTGATCTATGACCCCCTCTGCCTACCGAATGATTCGAAGTTCTTCCAACTACAGCTCCAGTTCACGAACACAGTCTTGGAGGAGCTCTTCCTGCAAGTGTAATCAACAGGGAAGACCATGGCATCCCTCACCTCAAACATGTCGCAAAAGGAACATTACACTACCTTCACTACCATCCCACTAAAAGTAACTTTTGAAAAATGCTAGGTCTAAAGAATAGAACCAGCAAAACGCAGCTCTTACCTGCTTACCACAACGGGTCTTACTATCAGGTTAGAGGAGGAGGGCGGGTGGGAGGCACTACCCATGTAGTGCCTGGGGTTCCTCTCCTGCGCGCCTTTATAGGAAAGAAAACCTACCCAGGTTAGCTTGCGCTACACCAGCTTCCGGGTCCGCTCCGCGCTTTTTTCCAAGAAAGGCGCGCAAGCGAGTCCCGGAGATGTGACTTGACTCTCCAGTCTCCTCAATGTCATAGAGATCGCATCGGGAGCAAAGGATACTAAAAAAATTACATTGATGGATGTACCGGTGAAAGTCCTCTTCCTGCCGCAGCCCGGGTTCAATCCCCGGGCAGCGAGGCAATTTTCAGCAGAGCTACAAGAAGGGGTCGATGTCTCCCTGGTGGTCTAGTGGTTAGGATTTGGCACTTCCACCGCCGCGACCCGGGTTCGATTCCCGGTCAAAGAAGCAGTTGTCTGCGTGCTACCCATTCATCTAAAATACGCTGTACAGTAGATTATTGATTGATCTTCGTCGTTCCTGGGTGCTGCAGTGTGAAGTAGTTCGTTGAAATAGCGTCCTGATGCAGATTTGTTCGCATATGTTGTGATGATTGCTTCTGCAGCTACAAATGAGTGAGCAATGCTCACTCTCTCGGCGGAGCAGGTCAGGGCTATTTGGCAGTGTCTGTTTGTAGACGCGGTTACGTTTGTTTAACAGTTACAATTTAATTTTTTTAGTATCCATTGCTCCTGATGTAATCTCGAGAACATTGGGGAGACTAGAGAGTCAAGTCACATCTCCGGGACTCTCCTGCGCGCCTTTATTGGAAAAAAGCACGGAGCGGACCCGGAAGCTGGTGTAGCGCAAGCTAACCTGGGTAGGTTTTTTTTCCCAATAAAGGCGAGCAGGAGAGTCCCAGAGATGTGACTTGACTCTCCAGTCTCCCAATGTTACAGAGATCGCATCGGGAGCAATGGATACATAAAAAAAATTAAATTTAAATTGTTAAACAAAGGTAACCGCGTCTACAAACAGACACTGCCAAACAGCCCTGATCTGCTCCGCCGAGAGAGTGAAGATTGTTCACTCGTTTGCAGCTGCAGAAGCAATCATCCCAACGCACGCAAGCAAATCTGCATCAGGATGCTATTTCACACTGCAGCACACAGGAACGACGAAGATCAATAAACAACTGTGCAGTGCGTTTAAGACGAATAGAGGGCCCTCTGACCCGCTGAAAACTGCTTCCCTGACCGGGAATCGAACCCGGGCCGCGGCGGTGAAAGCGCCAAATCCTAACCACTAGACCACCAGGGAGACATCGACGCCGCTTGGTAGCTCTGCTGAAAATTTCCTCGCTGCCCGTGAATCGAACCTGGGCTGCGGCAGAAAGAAGACTTTCACCGGTACATCCATCAATGTAATTTTCTTGTATCCCTTGCTCCAGATGTGATGTCTATAACATTGGGGAGACTGGAGAGTCATGTCACATCTCCGGGACTCACCAGCGCGCCTTTATTGGAAAAAAGCGCGGAGCGGACCCGGAAGCGGGTGTAGCGCAAGCTAACCTGGGTAGGTTTTTTTTTCCCAATAAAGGCGAGCAGGAGAGTCCCAGAGATGTGACTTGACTCTCCAGTCTCCCCAATGTTACAGAGATCGCATCGGGAGCAATGGATACATAAAAAAAATTAAATTTAAATTGTTAAACAAAGGTAACCGCGTCTACAAACAGACACTGCCAAACAGCCCTGATCTGCTCCGCCGAGAGAGTGAAGATTGTTCACTCGTTTGCAGCTGCAGAAGCAATCATCCCAACGCACGCAAGCAAATCTGCATCAGGATGCTATTTCACACTGCAGCACACAGGAACGACGAAGATCAATAAACAACTGTGCAGTGCGTTTAAGACGAATAGAGGGCCCTCTGACCCGCTGAAAACTGCTTCCCTGACCGGGAATCGAACCCGGGCCGCGGCGGTGAAAGCGCCAAATCCTAACCACTAGACCACCAGGGAGACATCGACGCCGCTTGGTAGCTCTGCTGAAAATTTCCTCGCTGCCCGTGAATCGAACCTGGGCTGCGGCAGAAAGAAGACTTTCACCGGTACATCCATCAATGTAATTTTCTTGTATCCCTTGCTCCAGATGTGATGTCTATAACATTGGGGAGACTGGAGAGTCATGTCACATCTCCGGGACTCACCTGCGCGCCTTTATTGGAAAAAAGCGCGGAGCGGACCCGGAAGCTGGTGTAGCGCAAGCTAACCTGGGTAGGTTTTTTTTCCCCAATAAAGGCGAGCAGGAGAGTCCCAGAGATGTGACTTGACTCTCCAGTCTCCCCAATGTTACAGAGATCGCATCGGGAGCAATGGATACATAAAAAAAATTAAATTTAAATTGTTAAACAAAGGTAACCGCGTCTACAAACAGACACTGCCAAACAGCCCTGATCTGCTCCGCCGAGAGAGTGAAGATTGTTCACTCGTTTGCAGCTGCAGAAGCAATCATCCCAACGCACGCAAGCAAATCTGCATCAGGATGCTATTTCACACTGCAGCACACAGGAACGACGAAGATCAATAAACAACTGTGCAGTGCGTTTAAGACGAATAGAGGGCCCTCTGACCCGCTGAAAACTGCTTCCCTGACCGGGAATCGAACCCGGGCCGCGGCGGTGAAAGCGCCAAATCCTAACCACTAGACCACCAGGGAGACATCGACGCCGCTTGGTAGCTCTGCTGAAAATTTCCTCGCTGCCCGTGAATCGAACCTGGGCTGCGGCAGAAAGAAGACTTTCACCGGTACATCCATCAATGTAATTTTCTTGTATCCCTTGCTCCAGATGTGATGTCTATAACATTGGAGAGACTGGAGAGTCATGTCACATCTCCGGGACTCACCTGCGCGCCTTTATTGGAAAAAAGCGCGGAGCGGACCCGGAAGCTGGTGTAGCGCAAGCTAACCTGGGTAGGTTTTTTTTTCCCAATAAAGGCGAGCAGGAGAGTCCCAGAGATGTGACTTGACTCTCCAGTCTCCCCAATGTTACAGAGATCGCATCGGGAGCAATGGATACATAAAAAAAATTAAATTTAAATTGTTAAACAAAGGTAACCGCGTCTACAAACAGACACTGCCAAACAGCCCTGATCTGCTCCGCCGAGAGAGTGAAGATTGTTCACTCGTTTGCAGCTGCAGAAGCAATCATCCCAACGCACGCAAGCAAATCTGCATCAGGATGCTATTTCACACTGCAGCACACAGGAACGACGAAGATCAATAAACAACTGTGCAGTGCGTTTAAGACGAATAGAGGGCCCTCTGACCCGCTGAAAACTGCTTCCCTGACCGGGAATCGAACCCGGGCCGCGGCGGTGAAAGCGCCAAATCCTAACCACTAGACCACCAGGGAGACATCGACGCCGCTTGGTAGCTCTGCTGAAAATTTCCTCGCTGCCCGTGAATCGAACCTGGGCTGCGGCAGAAAGAAGACTTTCACCGGTACATCCATCAATGTAATTTTCTTGTATCCCTTGCTCCAGATGTGATGTCTATAACATTGGGGAGACTGGAGAGTCATGTCACATCTCCGGGACTCACCTGCGCGCCTTTATTGGAAAAAAGCGCGGAGCGGACCCGGAAGCTGGTGTAGCGCAAGCTAACCTGGGTAGGTTTTTTTTTCCCAATAAAGGCGAGCAGGAGAGTCCCAGAGATGTGACTTGACTCTCCAGTCTCCCCAATGTTACAGAGATCGCATCGGGAGCAATGGATACATAAAAAAAATTAAATTTAAATTGTTAAACAAAGGTAACCGCGTCTACAAACAGACACTGCCAAACAGCCCTGATCTGCTCCGCCGAGAGAGTGAAGATTGTTCACTCGTTTGCAGCTGCAGAAGCAATCATCCCAACGCACGCAAGCAAATCTGCATCAGGATGCTATTTCACACTGCAGCACACAGGAACGACGAAGATCAATAAACAACTGTGCAGTGCGTTTAAGACGAATAGAGGGCCCTCTGACCCGCTGAAAACTGCTTCCCTGACCGGGAATCGAACCCGGGCCGCGGCGGTGAAAGCGCCAAATCCTAACCACTAGACCACCAGGGAGACATCGACGCCGCTTGGTAGCTCTGCTGAAAATTTCCTCGCTGCCCGTGAATCGAACCTGGGCTGCGGCAGAAAGAAGACTTTCACCGGTACATCCATCAATGTAATTTTCTTGTATCCCTTGCTCCAGATGTGATGTCTATAACATTGGGGAGACTGGAGAGTCATGTCACATCTCCGGGACTCACCTGCGCGCCTTTATTGGAAAAAAGCGCGGAGCGGACCCGGAAGCTGGTGTAGCGCAAGCTAACCTGGGTAGGTTTTTTTTCCCAATAAAGGCGAGCAGGAGAGTCCCAGAGATGTGACTTGACTCTCCAGTCTCCCCAATGTTACAGAGATCGCATCGGGAGCAATGGATACATAAAAAAAATTAAATTTAAATTGTTAAACAAAGGTAACCGCGTCTACAAACAGACACTGCCAAACAGCCCTGATCTGCTCCGCCGAGAGAGTGAAGATTGTTCACTCGTTTGCAGCTGCAGAAGCAATCATCCCAACGCACGCAAGCAAATCTGCATCAGGATGCTATTTCACACTGCAGCACACAGGAACGACGAAGATCAATAAACAACTGTGCAGTGCGTTTAAGACGAATAGAGGGCCCTCTGACCCGCTGAAAACTGCTTCCCTGACCGGGAATCGAACCCGGGCCGCGGCGGTGAAAGCGCCAAATCCTAACCACTAGACCACCAGGGAGACATCGACGCCGCTTGGTAGCTCTGCTGAAAATTTCCTCGCTGCCCGTGAATCGAACCTGGGCTGCGGCAGAAAGAAGACTTTCACCGGTACATCCATCAATGTAATTTTCTTGTATCCCTTGCTCCAGATGTGATGTCTATAACATTGGGGAGACTGGAGAGTCATGTCACATCTCCGGGACTCACCTGCGCGCCTTTATTGGAAAAAAGCGCGGAGCGGACCCGGAAGCTGGTGTAGCGCAAGCTAACCTGGGTAGGTTTTTTTTTCCCAATAAAGGCGAGCAGGAGAGTCCCAGAGATGTGACTTGACTCTCCAGTCTCCCCAATGTTACAGAGATCGCATCGGGAGCAATGGATACATAAAAAAAATTAAATTTAAATTGTTAAACAAAGGTAACCGCGTCTACAAACAGACACTGCCAAACAGCCCTGATCTGCTCCGCCGAGAGAGTGAAGATTGTTCACTCGTTTGCAGCTGCAGAAGCAATCATCCCAACGCACGCAAGCAAATCTGCATCAGGATGCTATTTCACACTGCAGCACACAGGAACGACGAAGATCAATAAACAACTGTGCAGTGCGTTTAAGACGAATAGAGGGCCCTCTGACCCGCTGAAAACTGCTTCCCTGACCGGGAATCGAACCCGGGCCGCGGCGGTGAAAGCGCCAAATCCTAACCACTAGACCACCAGGGAGACATCGACGCCGCTTGGTAGCTCTGCTGAAAATTTCCTCGCTGCCCGTGAATCGAACCTGGGCTGCGGCAGAAAGAAGACTTTCACCGGTACATCCATCAATGTAATTTTCTTGTATCCCTTGCTCCAGATGTGATGTCTATAACATTGGGGAGACTGGAGAGTCATGTCACATCTCCGGGACTCACCTGCGCGCCTTTATTGGAAAAAAGCGCGGAGCGGACCCGGAAGCTGGTGTAGCGCAAGCTAACCTGGGTAGGTTTTTTTTTCCCAATAAAGGCGAGCAGGAGAGTCCCAGAGATGTGACTTGACTCTCCAGTCTCCCCAATGTTACAGAGATCGCATCGGGAGCAATGGATACATAAAAAAAATTAAATTTAAATTGTTAAACAAAGGTAACCGCGTCTACAAACAGACACTGCCAAACAGCCCTGATCTGCTCCGCCGAGAGAGTGAAGATTGTTCACTCGTTTGCAGCTGCAGAAGCAATCATCCCAACGCACGCAAGCAAATCTGCATCAGGATGCTATTTCACACTGCAGCACACAGGAACGACGAAGATCAATAAACAACTGTGCAGTGCGTTTAAGACGAATAGAGGGCCCTCTGACCCGCTGAAAACTGCTTCCCTGACCGGGAATCGAACCCGGGCCGCGGCGGTGAAAGCGCCAAATCCTAACCACTAGACCACCAGGGAGACATCGACGCCGCTTGGTAGCTCTGCTGAAAATTTCCTCGCTGCCCGTGAATCGAACCTGGGCTGCGGCAGAAAGAAGACTTTCACCGGTACATCCATCAATGTAATTTTCTTGTATCCCTTGCTCCAGATGTGATGTCTATAACATTGGGGAGACTGGAGAGTCATGTCACATCTCCGGGACTCACCTGCGCGCCTTTATTGGAAAAAAGCGCGGAGCGGACCCGGAAGCTGGTGTAGCGCAAGCTAACCTGGGTAGGTTTTTTTTTCCCAATAAAGGCGAGCAGGAGAGTCACCCGAGGCACTACACGGGTAGTGCCTCCCTCCCGCCCTCCTCCTCTAACCTAATAATAAGACCCATTGTGGTAAGCAGGTAAGTGCTGCATTTTGCTTGTTCTGTTCTTCAGACCTTGTTTTTTATTTGAAGGTTACTTTTGGAGGGATTGCAGTGAAGACATTGTAATGTTCCTCTTGCGACAGGTTTGAGGTGAGGAATGCCATGGTCGTCCCTGCTGATTACACTTGCAGGAAGTGTACCCATCTCCAGCTCCTCCAAGACCGTGTTCAGGAACTGGAGCTGGAGTTGGATGAACTTAGAATCATTTGGGAGGCAGAGGGGGTCATAGATCGGTGCTTCAGGAAAGTTGCAACTCCAAAGATTGCAGGCAGACGGGTGACACTGAGGAGGATTTGGAGAAAGCAGCAATGCAGAGAACCCCTGCGGTCGTTCCCCTCAAGAACAAGTAACCCCTTTGAATACTTGTTGGGGGGAGGACTTACCAGGGGTAAGCAGTGGGGTTCAGGCCTCTGGCACGGAGCCTGTTCCTGTTGCTCAGAAGGGAAGGGTGGAGAAGAGCAGAGCAATAGTTATTGGGTACTCGATAGTTTGGGGCACAGATAGCCGGTGTTGTGGGGGTGAGAGAGTCTCACGATTGGTATGTTGCCTCCCAGGTGCAAGGGTAAGCGACGTCTCTGATCGTGTTTTCCGGGTCCTTCAGGGGGTGGGGGAGCAGTCCGAAGTGGTCCACATTGGCACCAACGACATAGGTAGGAAGAAGGATGAGGATGTTAGGCAGGCTTTCAGGGAGCCAGGTTGGAAGTGCAGAGTTAGAACAGTCAGAGTTGTTGTCTCTGGTTTGTTACCCGTGCCACTTGATAGCGAGTCAAGGAATAGTGAGAGAGAACAGTTAAAAGCGTGGCAACAGGGATGGTGCAGGAGGGGGGGATTCCGGTATCTGGATAACTTGGATTCTTCCTGGGGAAGGTGGGACCTCTATAAACAGGAGGGTCTACACCTGAACCTGAGGGGCACCAGTATCTTTTGGGGGGACGTTTGCTAGTGCTGTTTTAGGTGGGGTTTAAACTAACTCTGCCGGGACATGGGAACCGAGACTGTAGCTTTAGGGTGCAGGACCTTGAGTGGAGGGAGGTTAGGAACATGGCATCAATTTCACAGGAGGTTGCCTCTAAACAGGAATGTGACATGAAGTGTATATACTTCAATTTGAGAAGTATACGAAATAAGGTAGGTGAACTTGCAGCGTGAGTTGGTACCTGGGAGTTCGATGTTGTGGCTATTACGGAGACATGGGTAGAATAGGGACAGAATTGGTTGTTGCAGGTTCCAGTGTTTAAATGTTTTAGTAGGGTCAGAGGTGAGGGGAAAAGAGGGGGAGGTGTGGCATTGCTTGTCAAGGATCGTATTCCAGCGGTGGAAAGGACGATGGATGAAGACTCGCCATCTGAGGTAGTTTGGGCTGTGGTTAGAAATAGGAAAGGTGAGGTCACCCTGTTAGGAGTTTTCTACAGGCCTAATAGTCCTAGAGATGTAGAAGAAAGGATTGCGAGGGTGATTCAGGAGAAGAGTGAACGTAATAGGGTGGTTGTTATGGGAGTCTTTGACTTTCCAGATGTTTACTGGGAAAGCTATAGCTCGAGTACATTAAATGGGGCGGTGTTTGTCCAATGTGTGCGGGAGGGTTTCCTGACACAATATGTTGACATGCCAACAAGAGGTGAGGCCGTACTGGATTTGGTTCTGGGTAATGAACCAGGCCAGGTGTTAGAATTGGAGGTAGGTGAGCACTTTGGGGACAGTGACCACAATTCGGTGACTTTTACTCTGGTGATGAAGAAGGATAAATGTGCACTGCAGGGCAACAGTTAAAGCTGGGGGCAAGGAAATTATGATGCGATGAGGCATGACTTAGGATGCGTGGCTTGGAAAAGTAGTCTTTAAGGGAAGGGCAAAATCGATATGTGGAGCTTGTTCAAGGAGCAACTATTGAATGTTCTTGATAAGTATGTACCAGTCAGGCAGGGAGGAAAGGGTCGTGTGAGGGAGCCGTGGTTTAATAATGAATTGGAATCCCTTGTTAAAGTGAAAAGGGTGGCCTATGTAAAGATGAGGCATGAAATTCAATTGGGGCGATTGAGAGTTATGTTAGCCAGGGAGGATCTAAAGAGAGAGCTACGAGCAGAAAGGAGGGGACATGAAAAGTCCTTGGTTGGTAGGTTTAGGGAAAACCCAAAGGCTTTCTATAGGTATGTCAGGAATAAAAGAATGACTCGGGTAGGAATAGGTCCAGTCAAGGATAGTAGTGGGAAGTTGCGCATGGAGGCAGAAGAGATTGGGGAAACACTGAATGAATATTTTTCATCAGTATTCACTCAGGAACAGGACATTCTTGCCGATGTGAATATTGAGTCACAATCAATTAAAATTCATGGCTTTGAGGTATGTAGGGAAGAGGTATTGGAAATTCTGGAAAGGGTGAAAATAGATAAGTCCCCTGGGCCTGATGGCATTAATCCTAGGATTCTCTGGGAAGCAAGGGAGGAGATTGCAGAGCCATTGGCCTTGATTTTTTATGACCTCATTGTCTACAGGAATAGTGCCAGAAGACTGGAGGATAGCAAAGGTGGTTCCCTTGTTCAAGAAGGGGAGTAGAGATAACCCTAGTAACTATAGGCCGGTGAGTCTCACTTTTGTTGTGGGCAAAGTCTTAGAGAAAATTGTAAGGGATAGGATTTATGAACATCTGGATAGGAATAATGTGATCAAGGATACTCAGCATGGTTTTGTGAACTACGAAGAGCAGAAGATAAAGATGTATATCGTGTATTTAAGGAGAACAGGTACCTAATAAACCTAGTCCGCCGATTTCTCAATGATGCTTCCAAGTTGACTTCAAAATTCGGTTTGTCCTTCCATTTTTTTCCTATTTTATTTTGTGAGTTTTAAAAACTATCGCAATCCTCTAACTTGAGTATGGGAGTTAGGAAGTTTCGTTGTGGCTGGACAGGACACTGGAATATTGTGGAATACATTTGGAATATTGTGTGCAATTCTGGTCTCCCTCCTATCAGAAGGATATTGGGAAATTTGAAAGGGTTCTGAAGCACCAATGGGTCCACAGAGAGGAGAGGCCCTTCTGCTGCCCTGAGTGCAGCACCCCGGACGTCTGTTCTCAAGCCCTGAGTGCAAGATGGCTTTCAGCAGTTCTTCCCACCTGCTGAGACACCAGTGGGTCCACACCGAGGAGAGGCGGTTCTTCTGCCCCGAGTGCATGAAGGGCTTTGCTCTTCCTTCTGACCTGCTGGCCCACTGGTGGGTCCACATGGGGGAGAGGGTGTTCAGTTGCTCTAAGTGCAGGAAGGCCTTCATCAAACCTCAGACCTGCACGTCTTTGGACACGACCACCCAGAGAAAACACACGCAGACACTGGGAGAATATGCAAACTCCTCACAGACAGACACTCAAGGCTGGAATCAAACCTGGATCTGTGGCACAGTTAGGCTGCAGTGGTAACCACTGAGCCACTACCTATTGCAACCCGAAGTAGGCAAGCAGGAGGTCTGGAGAACACAGCAAGCCAGGCAGCATCAGGATGTGGAGTAGTCAGCATTTTGGATATTAACCCTTCTTCAGGACTGAAACGTTGACTTCTCTATGAGAAAAGATTTACGGAACGTTGCTGGGGGTTGGAGGGTTTGAGCTACAGGGAGAGTCTGAATAGGCTGGGGCTGTTTTCACTGGAGCATCGGAGGTAGAGGAGTGACCTAATAGACGTTTAAATTCATGAGAGGGATGGACAGGGTAAAAGACAAGGTATTTTCCCTGGGCTGGAGGAGTCCAGAAATAGAGGGTACAGGTTCAGGGTGACAGGCGAAATATATTAAAGGGACAACTTCTTCATGCAGAGGGTGGCACATACATGAAATGAGCTTCCAGAGTATATGGGTCAGGTGCTGTCAAATGGGACTAGGTTAATTTAGGATATCAGGTCAGCATGGAAAAGTTGGACCGAAGGGTCTGTTTCCATGTTGTATGTGTCTCTGACTACCGGTCCTGATGTAAGTTTAAAAGAGAGTCCAAGTAACTTTGAATAGTTCAATCTTGTTGAACTCACCTCCTCAAATGTTTCAAATGACTCCATCCGAGCGATACTGTTTAAACATGCTGAGTTGGACAAAATATCCTATCAAGTTCAACACTAACCCAGAGTTGAAGATGTCAGAAATCACACGATACCAAGGGGACCAAAACTGATCACAATACTCCAGGTGCAGCCTTATCAACGTTCTGTATAACTACACTATATCTTGCCAACATCTATACTCAATTCCCTAACTGATGAAGGTTAGTGTGCCTAAACCTTTCTTCACTGCCTTGTGCAGCGATGTTATCAGAGATAGAGGATCGAATTTAAACTGATCCACAATCCGGTGACTCGGAGCACCGAAGCAGAGTAGTGCAGCATGAGTGTGCTGGGCACATAACCCAGAGGTCGATGGGTCAAAACCATGTGATGCTATTGCTCAATGTCTCCATAAGCTGCTTTCCTTGGCAAAGGTGCACTGTTCTGTATCTTACCTTTGCATCTGCTTCCCAAAGCTTCTTCAGTGGAGGAGTGGCAGTGGCAGCTGGAGCCCAGGAGCTCAACAACCCACCGGAGCTGGAGGAAGCTCCGAGCTCCAAAAGGGGGGCCCAACTGGAGGCTGGATTGGCTCAAGGCTTGTATCTATTAACTTATTTAAATGGTACCTACTGTATGGGGCTTTGGTTCACATTAAAACCGGAGGATCATGTCAGAGTGTTTGTTTATATTTAGCAGTTGTAGTTGGTAAAATACACTCCCTGGAGGAGCACCTTCTTTGATGCTGCATTTCTTACCTTATGCACTTCCCCCATTTATTATCTCCCATCTTGATTGTATATTTTTTGGGTCAAATTTGATTTCATATTTATCAGACTTGGTATTCACTGTGTGCTATTAATTTGTTTGTTCAAATATTGTAAGTCAAAATTAATGCTGTAATTTCATTTCTGATGTCAGAGTTTGACATTGAATGTGCAGGTGTGAATACCAGTAAGTTGTGAAAATAAATCAATAACTTGTGATTTTACAGCAAAAAGAGTAGTTCACCGCTATCAATAGCATTGTCTCATTTGAAGGGGATGAGTTGAGCCTGACCGACAAACCGTATCAAACAGTCACCGAATTTTATTAATATTTTCGTTATCTTCATTAAAGATAAATACTCCGGCATGCTAAAATTTATCCAATTTGTTTATAAGATTTATTTATATGTCCATTGCTCTGACACATTGGGGAGACTGGATGCCAACTTGCAGAACATTTCAGGGAACAGCTCTAGGACTCCAAACCTAAACGACCCCATCGCCCTGTGGCTGAATACTTTAACTTCCCCTCCCACTCGGTCAAGGGCATGCAAGTCCTGTGCCGCATCCCCCTCCAAGCTCTAGCTACCTGACGCTTGTAGGAAGAATACTTCATCTTCTGCCTTGGGACCCACCAACTACAGTTTCCGTATTTCCCCTCACCCTCACTCTCACACCACGCGCCTTGTCCCAGATCCAACCTTCCAACTCGGCATTAGCCTCTTGAGCAGTCCTACATTTTCATCTTGCTTCCCACCTATTCGCTCCACCCTCCTGTCTTACCTCTCATGATAAATCAGCACCACCATCGACCTATTTCATTCACAGTTACCCCCCCCCCTCCATCCCCATCCTCTTCCCAATTATCTCTCAGCCCCGTTGGACCAACCTTCATTCCTGATGAAGAACTTATGCTCTAAGTCAAGACTGTGGTGAAGGAACATCCTTAATAAGAAAGAGTTACCAATTCAGATTTATTTCCCATTTGTTCCCCCGTTCTTCTAGAAATAAGAAATGTCTTTTTCTTCCACTAGAAAGTGGTCTTACACTTTGCGGTGTCTGAAGTGTTATACCACTCCATCTTTTTGCCTACCTATAAAGAATCCTTTCAATATGTTTTTCGGACAATGCTGGCGGTGACCAAAAGCAATCATTTCACTCCTCTTCAATGTCCCATTTCTCCTCCTAGGAACCACTTTGACATGTTGTCTGTGTGTATTTGGTTTTCAAAATGTAATTTGGCCATTGAAGTGAACAGGGTTAGTCTTTATCGATCGCTAGCTTTGTTTGCACTAACTGCAATTATCCATCAATTTGCTGTTTTTTTGTTCCATCAAAGCTGGAAAAAATTATCTGTATTTATTTTGCACTCAAGTGTGAAAAGTCATCCCAAGGGTGGTCATATTATTATAGCTGATTGAAGCTATAACAGGAGTAATTGTGTGGCAGTTTGAGACTAAAATATTGGCTGGAAAGAATGTAGATTGATGATGAAAGTCAGAAAGCAGAATCTCTGGCCACAATCTATCATTCTGGCTTGATTAATTGGTGGCTCTTCAATGGCACCTTCCAAGCCATCACCTCAACTACCAAGAGCAGGTAAGTGTGAACAACGCATTCCAACTGTGAAATATATCGCATTGCTTCTTTGTTATTGATCAAAAACCTGGAACTCGCTCCTGAACATTATTGCAGACCAAATCATAATGTGAAGCAATTTAAGAGGCAGCTCAGCGCCACATTTTCAAGGACAATTTGGGAAGGGTTGTTGGCAGACCCAATGATATTCACATCACATGAAATAATAAGCAAAGAGGCATGGATAGAGGAATGGCTAACCAATGATACAATTGGGATAAGGGGCACGTTCAGGAGAGCAACTTGTAACTAGTAGTGTGCCACAGGGATCAGTGCTGGGGCCAAACGTATTTACAATATGTATTATTTACAAGTATTTACTTGGATAAGTAAAGTGAATGCACTATTGCCAAGATTGCAGAAAAGATGGTTGATGGGAAGGCAGGTGGTGAGAAGACATGAAATATCTGCACAGGGATATAGACAGATTAAGTAAATGAGCAAACCTTTTGCAGATGGAATAGAATTTGGGGAAATGAGGTTGTGCACTTTGCCAGGAGGAACAGTGCTGAATGTTAAATGGAGAAAGCTGTTGAATAGAGGGATTTGGAAGCCCATACCCATGCATCTCTTCCTCCAAGTTCAGTGAAAAATAGGGAAGGCAAATGGGAGGTTTACCTTTAAATACAGTGTAAAGGTCGGGAGGTTATAGTGAACCTATGTCAGGCACCAGTCAGGCCACAACTGAACACTGGGTGGGTCCTTTACCCAAGGAAAGATATACTGGCTTTGGAGGCAGTCCAGAGAAGGTTGACTAGGATGAAAAGAATATCATATGAAGAGAAGTGAATAGGTTGGGCCTATACTTATTACAAGTGAGAAGATTTGGAGGTAACCTTATTTTCACATAAACGATTCTGGGGAGACTTGACAGGCTTGATGTGGAAAAGTTTACGTTTGTGGGTGAGTCTAGCACCAGAGGGAATAACCTGCAAATGAGAGATTGCATGTTGAAGACAGATAGGAATTTTTACTGAGGGCAGTAAATCTGTGGAACATGTTACTACAGGGGGTTGTTGAGCTTGGGTCGTTAAGTACATTCAAGGCTGTCAGTTTTTGTTTAACTAGTGAGGGAATCGAGGATTATGGCGAAATAGCAAGAAAGTGGAGTTGATGTTTACCAGAGTTAACGTGATCGGAATAAATGGCAGAATTGATTCAATGAGCTGAATTGAATAGTTAATAATAAAGGGGCCAGTACATCCTTCCTGAGATATGGGGCCCAAAATTGCGTTCAATACTCCAAATGCGGCTTGACCGGAGCCTTACAGAGCCTCAGAAGTACATCCCTGCCTTTATATTCAAGTCTGATCAAAATAAATGCCATCATTGCATTTGCCTCCCCAACTATTGATTCAACCTTCAAGTTTACCTTGAGAGAATCCTGGAATAGAACTCCATCGTCTCTTTGCACATCCGATTTCTGAATTTTCTCCCCATAATCCTTCTGTTCCAGAGTAGGAGCAGAGATTTTCTGACAAACCGATTTTATTCAGGGATACCAAGGTAGGTCTGGAATTTCCAATATCTCAGAAGGAATAGTTATTCCTGGACAATGCAGAGAGGACTATGGTGTGGTCCTGTAAACCTGAGTCAGCAATAACTCTTTCTGGATCAAGAAACAAAAGGGCCACTGAGAAACTGCAAAATCATAAGCCCTCAGAAAAAGAAATTAGGCAATTCAGCCCATTGAGTCTGCTCCACCATATAATCATTCTTAAGTATCAAGGGTTACGGGGAGAATGGGGATGAGAAAGTTTTCAGCCAGGATTGAATGGTGGAGCAGACTCAATGGGCTGAATGGCCTAATTTCTGCTAGCTAACTATCCCTGGGAAGAAGGATGTATAACAACAAGCTGTTTCCTGGGACAGATGAGATAAGTTTTTAATAAACTCGTGACAAAAGGACAAGTTAGTCTGTCTGTGGAAGGATGGCCTTGACACCAAGAGGTTAATTGCAGGACAGGCTGTTTCAAACAGACAGCTAAACCTCAAGGCTAAGAAGGTATGCTACACACTGGAGGTCTCTAGCAATGTGGGGAGGTGGTGTTAGAATCTAAAGAAACATCACACCACAGATTTAAAAGTGATGAATCTCCACCAGAATTTAAACCCAGAAAGATGCAGCAGCAGTACTTGGAAGAACAACACTGCAGTGAATCCCTGAACACTTCCAGAGACAGATATTGTCGGTGGAAAGTCAATTAAATTCTGCCATCAATTGGATGATCCCCAAGTTGGGAGTGAGGTTGAACTTGGTGACTTGTGGGGGGGGGGGGGGGGGGGTGTTATTTTTGGTTGCTACAGACAATAAAGTGCAAATCATTGTTTCAGCAGTTGATTCTCTGCGCAGTTTCTGAGTCAGGAGCCAAATTAAGGCAATTCACCCACAGCCACAGTGAGGCTAGGATTAATATTGACTCCATTGCATTCAGCACGACATCACAGCAGCATTCAAGATCTCAAACAGAAACACCCAGAGGAACATGTTGCCCTACATTAGGTAAAATTAGCCTGAAAAGTGGTGTAATCTGTTCTAGTGATAAAAATAAATCCCCAACACTTTAAAATCAATTATCAGCAATTTTTTTATCCAATCGTTACAGTTAAAAAATAAACACAACTATTAACAAACTGGTTATAGGCCAAGAGCAGACAGGTGGCATTAGTTTAGTTGGGGATCATGGACTGGTTGGTCTGAAGGGTATGTTTCTGGCCTACATGACTCCATAGCACTGAATGAATGGAGATCCATCCCAAAGATGATAAAAATTTCGAGCACCACTTTATGCAAATATGTGGACCCCCCTCCTGAGGGCAGGAGGGCACTGAGGTTCAGTAGTTCAGACAGTCAACCAGCAACTTCTCTCTGGGAGACTTGTCTCAAGAAAGGAAGCGGTTTCCTGTCACATCAGTTAGATTATCCAGTTTGGAGCAGGTCCGATATGTCCAACAAAATAGGTAGACAGGGCAGTGAAGAAGGCTTAAGCCTCACTGCCCTTCATCAGTCAGGGAATTGAGTATAGAAGTTGACAAGTTATGTTGCAGTTAATCAGGATATTGGTGAGGCCACACTTGGAGTATCGTGATTCGTTTTGATCACCTTGCGAAACAAAGATGTTATTAAACTTGAAAAGAGTGCAGAAGACATTTACAAGAAACCAGGACTCAAGGTCTGAGTAACAGGGAGAGGTTGGACAAGCTAAGACGTTTTTATTTCGAGCATAAGAGCCTCGGGGGGTTGGGGCGGGCTCATAGAGGTGAAGAGATCCTGAGAGGCATGGAGAGGGTGAATGCACTCAATCTTTTTTCCCAGGATTGGGGAATTTCGAATATCAACATGCATTGAGAATCCCCATGAATACACGCAGCCTGCGTGGGAGGGCTCAAGGGCTCTAATTGCAGAGAGAAATTTAATTCTTTCGCGAAATGTGGACTAGTGTTCTCGCTGTAGACGAGCCTTTCATTGGATTGTTGAATCTGGCGGGTAACAACGACCCCTGCCCCGTGGAAACTCTATGGAAGCAAATTGATTTCCTCAAACTGACTGGAGTGTCACCAGGATTGGGCAGAAGCCAATCGGTTGCCGAGTGCTGGAGAGGGGATTCCTTGCAGCACCAGGGACCTGGGTTTGAACCCACCCTCATGGTGACAGTGTGGATTTTGCCCTTTCTTACCCCTCCCCCACTCCCTGTCTACGTGGGTTTCCTCTGGGCGCTTGGTTTTCCTCCCATGTTCCAAACATGTACTGGCTAGAATGGATTGGGCGTTCGAAATTCAGGGATAAGCTGTGGGGGTGTATGTTCTTCCGAGGGCCAGTATGGACTTGGTGGGCCAAACGGCCTGTATCCACAGTGATTCCCCCAACGTGTCTCCAGCCTGGCTTCCAGCTCCATCTCTCTGTGCCGAAATTCCTCCAGTGTGTGTTTTCCCTAGTTTCCAGCACCCAGAACGTCCCACGTTCTGCAAATCGAAAGACAAGTCCCAACCTGCCCTCTCCCATGTGTGTTGTGTAACTGCTTAATCACTTTTAGTGGCCCAGCAAAGGCTAATAGCCAATTTGGCAAACCAGGAGGATGGCCTCAACCGCGACCTTGGGTTCATGTCACATGACAGGTAACCCCACTTCACTGTTATGCTCTCTCTCACACTTACACACTCACACGCTCGTGCAGAGCCTTTCCGGTAGACATGCTCTCTCTCAGACACACAATAATACGTCCCTACACTCACACCAATGCATACATCTTCGCACATGATTATACCCCATCACACACACACTTTACCCAGCATGCACACGCACTTACACACACTCTCTCTCTCTCATGCACGCACTCACGCATTTGGAGTGAATTTGCATTTGCAGGATTATATATTTGGAAGTAGAACCATTCTGACTCAAGATTGGGTTACAGACAGACTCTAACCTCACAGCTTTCATGCATTGTTTGACGTGAGGTGCTACCTCCTTTTATAAAACATAAAGTTTCCTGGAAAACGTGACTTAAAAGAAGTTCTGGAATGTACAGATTAATTAGCCGAAATCTGCAATCCATTTTAAAAGATGAATGATTTAACAGAAATCTAGGTTTCTTCAATTCATCACTTATGTTGCATGACACTATAATCTTTTTGCACTATATTCTGTGCCTTGTGATCCTACTCCACAGCTACCTGATGAAGGAGCAGCACTTCGAAACCCAGTGCCTCCAAATAAACCTGTTGGACTATACTCTGGTGTTTGTGAGATTTTAAAACTTTATTTCCAGTGAATACAGCCCACACCTCAAACTGTTGCCAGTAAACTTTGCAATGCCAATGAAACAATGAACCTGTAGTCCTGAAAAATATACAATTTCTAACAAGATTAGCTACTCATTCACTGATCCTTCTGAGACATGACATTAGTGCTGGAAGCTGAAAGAAATGAGCAACTTTAAAACAAAAACCTGTTGGACCTCGCAGACTCTGAACGTGGCGGTATGTTCAGGTAACCTTTACTACGACCTTATTTTGTTACAGCTTCAGATTTCACCAGCAAAAGAGGCATACAATAAGTGCTTTTAAAAGAAAACACCTCCAGCCCAAAGTGCACCCAGTCCCCCCACCCCACTTTCTTTGTTGGTCAGCTGAGTTGTCCGTTTGTTACTGGATCCCTGGTACAGCCAGGTAAAGCATGCAGCTGGGATGACTGAGTGGACCCTTTCCTGCAACGGCAGTTTCCTTCACTAAAAAGGGCCAGGAGTGAATCAGATGGTGTTTTTCTCCCCCACTGCGGCTCCTGGGAGTGGAAAGGAAACAATCACCAAAACCCAGTCTTAGCTTTGTGAATCTTCAGAAAATAAGCCAACGTTCATCCCTTCAGATTTTCCATCCTGAGCTTTGTCACTCTTTTGTAGGACATTACAAGTGGAGGTTTTGCAGAAGAGCACCACAATGCAATCTGATTAATCAGGACCTGGATGTTTTCGGTCTTTGAATGTAAGTGTTGTGCTCCAGAACATTGGTGTTCACAGTTTATAATACTTATCTTCCCAGTCCCCTGTATCACTTGTCGAAAATGTTTAATTTGCGTTTTGTAATCCTTTCACTGTCTGCTAATGAGGAAAGTGTTTGCGTGTTTTACCTAAGTTATGTTGATCATGCATACCTCGAGCCTCAAGCTAATTTCACGAGAAACCTTCTCCAGTTCAAAAGCAAACTGTTAGTGATGGCTCTGTTTCTTGTCACGTATCCAATTTCAGATCGATGTTGTTAATGTCCCTTTTATTCCTTCAGATCCAGGTTTCGCTCACAGGGCATGAACAGAACTGTCTCTAAATACATTTACCAATCTACACTCATCCTATTGATTGTCCAGAGACAATCCAGACAACGTCCTCTTGTTGTACAGGCCGGGAGGTTGACTCTGATGATCTCGGGGTATGAACTGATCTGAGACATGGAAAGAATTGTCGTTCGTGCACACCAGGAATTCAAACCCCTTCTCTCCTCCGAGCCAATGATCATTAATCTGCCCATTCCCACCGCGTCTTCTCCCATCATTACCAACAGCCCCAGGAAATCTCCAGTTAACCTTCTTTGCTCCAAAGCGAACATTCCCAACCTTGGGAATGTCTCCCCACAATGGAAATTCCTTATCCCTGGAAATGAAGCATGGCATACACTTGGGAAGAGATTTTGGCAAAATATTGTCAGTTAGGAAATGGAAAAATGTTCATGAAGCAAAACAGAAATCCCAGTCTCCAGCTTTTTGAACGTTTAGAAAGTCTTTGGGAAGCGGATTTAGATGAGAATGAAAGATGAACCGTCCGACTGAGCAGAGACAGTCCAGACACCGTCCCCTTGTTGAAGAGGCTGGGAGATTGACTCTGATGTTCTCGGGACATGAACTGATCTGAGACATTGAAAGAATTGTCGTTCGTGCACATCAGGACTTCAAACCCCTTCTCGCCTCCGAGCCAATGAGGGAACTTGCGAACAGACAAAACACTGAAAGGCTCGAAGGGCGACGGTCCCGGAGGAAAAAAACTAATTCCTCGTGACATGGATGTGTCTGCAGAAGGTGGGATCAGACTGTCCCCGGTGTCTCCACAATGAATGTCCCAGGCATTATTAAGGAAAAGTAAAAGTGATAGACGACAATTGTAATTCTAGGCGGGGCAGGCTGAATTATGTATTTACTAACAGCCACCCCTAAATCATGGTGCAGCGAAACGGCTTGCAGCGCCTGTCTCTGTGGCGCAATTGGTCAGCGCGTTCGGCTGTTAACCGAAAGGTTGGTGGTTCGAACCCACCCAGGGACGCTTTGCTCGCTGTTCTTCCTTGACTTTGAATCAGCGTGCTTTTAAATGGGGTCAGGAAAATGTTCCCCCAACGAAAACCTTCTCCACAAAGGGGTTTCTGATTAATTAATTAATGCCTGACGTCAGGGACTGCGAATGCGGCGAAGCCGAGACAAAAAGAGAAACTCGGCAGGTTTGACAGCACCTGTCAGAGAAAACGGAATTCTGAAATGCTGCGTCTGATTCTCTTTCCATAGATGTTGCCTGACCTTCTCCGTTCCTCCTGCAATTTTCCATATTTGTTTTTAACTAAAAGTTAAAAGTATTTAGGGATGAAACACCTAGACTCGCCGTGTGCAGATATTTAACCCTTTCGAATCACCGTGAAGTGAATGGATTCAAAAAACTCTGCGATGATTCACTCTTTCTCTGCTCCACAGGCAGACGGACCTGGGAAGTGAAGCTGTCAGTATGGTTCTGTATTCGTGGGCTGAGTGGTTAATGCGATGGACTTGAAACCCATTGCGGTTTCCCCACGCAGGTGTGACCCCTGACGACTACAAAATGAGAAATGTCGTCGAAAAGAAAGGGAGCTTGCTCCCCGGCTTCTTCTTTAAGATTCACGTCAGTGGAGTGGGAAAACTATTTCACTCACATTGGGACTATGAGCCAAAGATTTTCACACAGCTGAATACAACATTGTCTGAGTATATCTCTGGACATATTTGTAAAAGTCAGTGATTCTGTATCTCACTCTAACCGTATTGCGCTCCCATCTCTGTGTTAATGTCTGTTTTTCTGTGTTGATGTGACTATCTCTGCAAGCAATAGGACACAGATTACATCGGAGAGAAGTGTGAGTGTATCTGTCTGTGTATGAATGACAAATTCTGTCTGCAGTGGCACACATTGTCCCGGACGTGTGTGTCGGAAAGTTTCTTTATATCTGTCTGTGAATCTGATTTTGTGCCTGTGCGTGTTGGTGTATGCCCAGTTCTGCCTGCAATGGGACAAACTTTGATTCAGCACGTTTATAATGCATTCTTTCAAAGTCAGAGTTTCTCTCTCTCTCTGAGAAGTACAGTAACACAATGCCGCCTTCTGCTGGCCTACCCATGTGACATCACAAGCGCCACATTTCCCTGTTCCACTGCATCTGTTTCCTGGTCCTCTGCGGCGTTGGAGGGGGTTGGAGCTCCATCAGAATTTTATTGAGAACAGCAGGAACAGCATACAGCTGCCTGAGTCAGGTGTGAACTCAGAAGGTGGGATAACTGAATGAATCCTTTCCAGAAAAGCAGCAGGTAACAGCTTCTTACCAGTGTGTTTTCGTTGGGGTTTCAGAAGGTTTTTTTTTGAATGGACAAACCGTTTCCCACACACAGAGAGGGGAATGGCCTCTCCCCAGTGTGAACGTACTCATGTATCAGCATTTCATGTTTGTGTTTAAAGCTTTTCTCTCAATGTGAGCATTTGAAAGGTCTCTCAGTGTTAATCAGCAGAGAATGCCTTGTTACACTCAAAGCAGGGGAATGGCCTCTCCCCAGTGTGATCTCACTGGTGAGTCAGCAGGTAGGATGTGTCACTGAATCTTTCCCACACTTAAGGCAGATGAATGGCCTCTCCTTACTGAGTGCATTCTTGTTTCTCAAGGACGGGTGATTGATTGAATCCCTTCCCACAAACAGTAGATGAATGACTTATCTCCAGCGTGACTGCATCAATGAATTTTCAGCATGTAGAGACATTTGTTTCCCTCCCACAGTTTGCACATTTCCATGGTTTCTATGGTGTAGATCATGTCTCTCCATATTGGATGATCAGCTGACTCCTCACCCAGACACAGGACAGGTTTCGTAGACTTATAGAATCCCTACAGTCCACAAGTCCACACCAACCCTCTGGGGATAAAGACATCCAAACCTATTCTCCTACCCCATTACTGAACATTTACCCTTGACTAATGCACCTAACCTACACATCCCTGAACACTGTGGGCAATTTTATATGGCCAATTGACCTAACCTGCCCATCTTTGAATTGGGAGAGGAAACCGGAGTACCCAGATGGAGCTGACGCAGACCCCGGGAGAATGTGCAAACTCCACAGAGACAGTCGCCTGAGGCTGGGATTGAGCCACGGTGGTGATACAATCTCTCCCTGCTGTGAATCGCGGGATGCTATTCAATCTGTGGAAATGGTGCAAGACTTGTCCATTTGTCACTGGGTACACTGATGTTTGCAAACTTTTACCACAGATAAACATTGACAATCCAATGGTTTTCAAATCCTGATTAATTGACTCACTTTAAGATCCTGATAAGGTATTTGCTTGGAATTCTCGCTGATAAATGTGCCCCTGTGATTCTCTGTAAAACAAACTTAAATCAGGAAAAATTAGAGATTGAGAAATCGTACTGTTTAAGATACTAAAAGGAGTTAAGAATCATAAAAACCTTATAGTGTGGAAGCAGGCCGTTTGAATCCACACCCGTCCTCTGAAGAGCATCCCACATAGATCCGTCCCATATCCCTGCATTCCCCACGGTTTACCTATCCAGCCTGCACATCCCTGCACATTATGGGCAATTTAGCATGGCCAACCCACCTAATCCAGATATCATTGAATTTTGGGAGGAAACAGGAGCACCGAGAGGAAACTACACAGATATATGAAGAAATTACTTACTCCACGCAATCACCCGAATCTGGAATCAAACCCAGGTCCCCAGAGCTGAGAGGCAGCAGTGCTAACCATTGGGTCACCATGGAGTTCTTTGAATCCAGCAATTTGTGTGAAAGTCACTCAAATACTGACCGTGAAACATTACTGGATTGTTATGAAAAACTCAACTAGCTGAGAAATGTCCTTCAGGGGAAGGGCGTGTTCTGGCCCTCCACAAGACTCAGCCCTCAATGAGAGTAAAGATAGTGAGAACAATGGGATACTTACAGACAGTTTCCTCCATCTCCATCACAGGAATAACTGACAGATCCTCACTTCAAGAAGATCAAGACCAGAGTGGATGAAGAATCATCACCTATAAACTCCGCTACCAGACACACTCTGTCCTCCTGGAGATACATGGTTTTGTTTCTTTAGAGAGAGGGAGAGAAGAGAGAGAGAGAATTGCCGCTTACTGACCTACAAGAACCAGCCGCTCCGAAGCCTCTCCTTCTCAGTGCAGGAGAGAAAAACGTTCCTCTTGGTTTGAGATTGCTGTGGGGTAATTCTTCAACTCTAACCCCGTGTAAAAGAATTTCCCAGAGTTCAGTACTAACTCGAATACAAACACTTCGCAGCAGGTTGTTCCTAAATCCATCCAATCCCTCCCTCCAGCTCTGTCTCTCACTTTTCAACTCCACCAGCTCAGACACCCGCACTGCGCATGCTCCATAAACAACTTGGCGCTGCCTTTTGTTCACTCTGATTGGCCTGGAGTCCCGCAAATTCCAGAATGTCGTCCTGAGCTGCCCCACTTTCTATTGGGCAGGAAATGCGGTCAGTCACACAAGAGCTGAAGCATAAAAGAGATATGTGTTCATCTCTGAGTCGGCTTGTGTTTATTGTCCATCCCTCGTTGTCTGGAGGGCGGTGAGGAGTCAACCACAATGGAGTCACATGTAAGTCTAACCGGAGAAAGGTGAGCCCAATGGTATCTTACAATAACTGACAGTCCAGATTTTTAATAACGTAACAGAACACCTCTATTTGGCCTGGTGAGATTTGAACACCTCCCACAGAACATTAACCAGGGTGAGCTAGGACTAGACCAGTTACATTGAGACAAAACCACTGTCTCCTGAGACAAGAATTTCCAGCTTTGGTCAACAAGAGGACACAATGTTTCAGGGAAATCTATTCAGAATTTCCAACATGAACTGACAGGAATAACTGCTGTAAAACTCCCTCACAGGATTTTAGGGAGAAGATTTACATATGAAAAGAAGAATCATAACCCATAAGTCCGTGTGTGAGTAAGAATAATATTTATTGTTACGTCATGGAGATCAAACCCTGTTAATTAAACTAACCGCCCAGAAAAGCTCATCTTGCCTCTTAATCTGTTAAAATGTGAGTGACAGAATTCCTAAATTGCACTATTTAAAGAAAATATTTTTCTAACTAATAGTGAACACTAAACAAAACTTATTCACAAATCCAACACCCCTTTCTTAAACTACTTACTATCTGACCCCAACTCGACACAACTTAATATGCTATTCTAATAACGTATTTATTAATCGTTACTTTAACTTAATCTCAAGTCCACACAGTCTCCTCTTCATTGATGTTTTCACTTTTCTAACTGCTGATCTTCCTGGGTGCTCTTCTTTTTACTGTGTGTTTCACGTGAAAAGGTACCTTTGATGGAGAGTGTTTTCAATTTCTCTGAGAGCAAAGTATTAGATCGGCAGTTGCTTCCCACTAACTTTCAAAATGCCGGGTTTATATCCCCCATAGGACACATTAAATTCTTATTTGATTGATTTCCAGGGATCAAAACCATAGAATTCGAATCTCATTGTCTTCTGGTATCCTGGGCATAGATTAAATTAATTAAATTTGAATTGTTGTCAAAACATCAAACAGAACACAGGTATCCATTTAAAAACCAATTGCTACATTTGAAACAGCCCGACCTTTTGCTAGTAGCTGTGGCTGTACTTTAACTTGAGAAAAACACTCTCTATCGAAAACTGACAATACATGCTCTGGACTTCGTAACATTGCATTGATCATTTGCCCTGGATTAACACGAAGACTCCAACACCATGATGAAACCATGTAAACGTGGTGACTATGGGAAGAGATTGTAGTTCCCCTGTCTAGCTGGATATTGATTGATACAGTCACACTGGAAATAAGCTTTTGCCTGCTCTACATGTGGAAAGAGATTCACAGTGTATTCCAGCTTCCAGAAAAATGTGCTTATCACACTGAGGAGATACCGTTTAGCTGAACCTCCTGTGGAAAGTATTTCACACAGTCAGTCAACCTCACTGTGCACCAACGAGTTCACACTGGGGACAAGCTGTTTTTGTGCCCTGTATATGGGAAGGAATTTGCACGGACATCAAACTTGTTGTGACATCAGCGAGTTCACACTGGAGATAAATTATTTACTTGCTCAGAGTTTGCAAAGGGATTCGGATAGTCCCACAACCCGCTGATACATCAACACATTCATTCTGGTGAGAGTGTGTGAAAGAATTCACTTCTGCCGACACATCAATGAGTTCACTCTAGGGAGAGATCATTCACTTGCTCCGAGTGTAATACAAACTGCATTCAGTTTTCTCAGCTCTTCAGTGCAGTTACAACATTGGTATCTACCCAACAATCTGGAAATTTGCCAGATTGCCTGTGCACAAGTAGCAGTACACATCCAACTCAGGATTAATCGTCCTATCAGTATACTCCCGATTATCGATAATGCTATGTAACATATCGAATAACATCCTCTCAGCTGTGAGCTGCTGAGTGACCAGCTTGGGGACCACCAGGCTCACTCAGGTACTGACCACATTCAAGCCTTGGTTAAAACATGGACAAAAAAGCTTAATCCTTGAGGTGAGATGAGATTGGCAACCCTTGACCTCAAGGCTACATTCGACCCAGTGTGGCATCAAGGTGCTTTGATGAGATTCCAGGATGCAATTTACTACTGCGTACGTTATTCTCCATATAAATCACAACGATCCTCTTGATTAGTTTCCAGTCTGTAATTCATTCCCGAGTATGTTATTCTATATACAAACTATCCCGAACCCCTCAATTACATTATAGCCTGTATTACACACTCAGTTTTCTGTTATACTGGATGTAATCATCCTGATTCCCTCGATCAAATTTCCGTCTGGAGCTCACTTCTGATTGTGTTATTCTGTCAGTTAACAAACCCTATCTCTTGATTAGATTCCAGTCTATAAAACCCTTCCTTGAATTTGGCTACCTTTCAGAAAATTTCCGTGTTTATTAATTTTGAACTTTTTTTCAGCGACCAATCTATAATCGCTCTGTCTGATGTAAAATCACGGTCTTCCATGGCATATAATTTACCCAACATGGCATGCGATTGTTATCGCACCCCATTCTTAATGCAGGAGTCCCACGAGCACGCGCAATGCGTGCTTACAGGCACATGGGCTGGAGTTGGGAACATGCGCACTGATGGTCCGTAAGCCTGAAGGGAGAATGATGCCAATTTCGGTCCAACACTGACAGTGATGGTTTCGAGAAACTCCTCTCACAGATTAGATTAGATTACCTACAGTGTGGAAACAGGCTATAAGGCCCAACACCAACCCTCCGAAGAGAACCCACGCAGACCCATTCCCCTACATTTACCCCTGCCTAATCCACCTAACGCTATGGACAATTTAGCATGGCCAATTCACCTAACCTGCACAGTTTTGGATTGTGGGAGGAAACCCACGCAGATACGGGGAGAATGTGCAAACTCCACACAGACAGTTACCTGAGGCGGGAACCACCGCCCGAGCCACCGTGCAGCCTTAACGGGCGGGGGGCATTTCCAGGCTTTTCCTCGAGTAATGTTTGAATGTTTGACTGGAGTTATGTGGTGAGTCTTTCTGACCTCTGTGTCATTCACGTGATAATTTTGGTGGTTTGTAGTTTGCTGCGACTAAGCTGCACTCCTCAATCTTACTCATACATGGGACCTGAACGTCTTTCACATCTATTTGCTATAACTAATTGTGCTGTTCTGAGATCCAGACTTCAGACCCCTGGAGTTGGATTCTAGAGTGTGGTGCTGGAAAAGCTCAGCAGGTCAGGCAGCATCCGATGAGCAATCGATGTTTCGGGCAAAAGCCCTTCATCAGGAAACCCTGGGGTTCGATGTCAGTTTGAATGAGAATGTTGGGCATTTACTGAGCTCCCTGAGTTCAGAGGTTTAGAGCCGGAGAAGATGATAGAGATAGCGAGGGACAAGACTATGGGCAAAGACTGACATTTTATAATGGATCTGCTGCATCACCAGGAACCTGTGTGCATCAGCAGGCATAGCAATCATAGATTAAACGAACTTAGCGTGAGGAAGGAGAGAAGCAGCCGTGACCTGGAACGAAAGGAGGTCACTGGACCTGAAATGTTGACTGTACTGTCTGCCCATTGATGCTACCAGACCTACTGAGGTTCTCCAGCAATTTTTGTTTTTGTTTCTGTTTCAGATTTCCAGCATCCACAGTTATTTGTTTCTTATTCAGCAATTTGGATGATCTCAGATTTATGGAGAGTAGAATGTTTCAGGCCTTCAGGTGTGTGACAGAAGAATCAAAATCAAGAGGTGACAAAGGCATAGTGTAATTTTCAGAATCAGATAAAATGAGGTGGGGCAGGGTCAGAAATTATTCCTGAGATTTGAAGAGGTGGTCCCAATGAAAGTGTGGGCATGCAGCTGGTAGCTCATCTGAGAGGTAAAGCATTTACCAAGCTTTCAAGCGGCTACTTCAGCCTCACACATTTGGCATGAGGATAGATGGAAGTGGTGCTGGAGAGTGGTGTTTGCAGCGTGATTTGGACACAATGGATTTAAACTTCTCATTATTTAATTGTGCAAGAGTTTCAAGTATCTAGAATTGGGTGTTGGGCAGATGGAGGCAGTGCGAACCTCAGAGAGAAACTTGAGGACAATGATTTTCACATTTTCACTTTACTTGTTTTATTTCCAGCCAAGTTGACTCTCTCTGTCTGATGGTTGACAGGCTGGGAGATTATGGGTTGGGCCTTGATCGACTGAATGTTTTTTTAGATTAGATTAGATTACTTACAGTGTGGAAAAAGGCCCTTCCGCCCAACAAGTCCACACCGATCCGCCGAAGCGCAACCCACCCATTCCCCTACATTTCCCCCTTTACCTAACACTACGGGCAATTTAGCATGGCCAATTCACCTGGCCTGCACATCTTTGTGACTGTGGGAGGAAACCGGAGGAAACCCACGCAGATACGGGGAGAACGTGCAAACTCCACACAGTCAGTCGCCTGAGTTGGGAATTGAACACGGGTCTCTGGCGCTGTGAGGCAGCAGTGCTAACCACTATGCCACCATACCACCCACCGTGTTCGGGAAGGTGGAAAAGGCCGGGGCGGGGTGATGGTGGGGGGGGGTGGGGATGCGGTTGGGCGGGTGGGATAGTTGGCGGGGGGTGTCAAAGCTTCAATAGAAATCCAGCAGAACTGAGAACAGACAACAGCTAGCTCTGTGGGAACGGGAGACCAACAGAGGACAGATAAATCAGGACCTGGAATCCAAACTGACATCAGACTACCATGTTATCAGTGCTTTGATTTGCATTGCCAACCCTCTACCTTTACCAAAGGTTTGATTTGATTTGAATGTCACGTACCCTCAATATTCAGGGTCTAATCCTTGTCATCCTAAAACCACGTCTCTGTACTGACCCTCTGTACACACTTATTTTCTTCAGTCAATTCGTTCACTTTTCTTACAGTGCAGCAAATATTCAGACACAGTCTTTAGTTTCAATTTTTGTGATCTTTTCAATCCAGCTTTGATTGGTAGTACATTTATTCCCCTTGTCCCTTTGTTCTCTGACATTCACTTTTCACATTACTTCATTGCTCACCTGCCTTGATTTGGATTGCCCTTAATGTCCAGGGATGTGCAGGTTAGATAGGTTAGCCATGGGAAATGCAGAGTTATCGGTTCATAGTAATAGAAGCAGGAGTCGGCTATTTGGCGTGTCGAGCCTGCTCCACCATTCATTCAGATGAAGGCTGATCTATCCATCATCTGGGCTCCTCCTACCTGTATCATTCCATCTACCCTTAATTCCCCTCCATGCAATATCCTATCCAACTGTGTCTTGAATATAATTAATGAAGCTGCCTCATCTGCTCCCTTGGGCAGAGAATTCCACAGTGTCACACGAATTACAGCATGGAAAGAGACCCTTCAGTCCAACTCATCCATGTTGACCAGTTATCCTAAACAGTCTAGTCCCATTTGCTAGCACTTGGCCCATATCCCGCTATACCCTTCCTATTCATGAACCCGTCCAGATGCCTTTTAAGTGTCGTAATTATACTAGCCTCCACGACTTCCTCAAGCAGCTAATTCCATGCCCGCAACATGCTCTGCATGAAAGAGTTGTACATTGACTTCAGTGATTCGAAAGGGTAAAATATCTGCACATGGCGAGTCTAGGTGTTTCATCGCAAAAGATGAAATGAACTTTCAGTTAAAAACAAATCAAGAAATTTCTGGAGGAACGGAGAAGGTCAGGCAACATCTATGGAAAGAGAATCAGACACAGGATTTCAGAATTCCGTTTTCTCCGACAGGTGCTGTCAAACCTGCCGAGCTTCTCTTTTTTGGCTCGGGTTTTCAGCATCCGCAGTCCTTTACGTTAGACAATAATACAATTCAGCAGCTCCTTTGTGGAGAAGGGTTCCGTTTGGATATCATTTCCCTGACCCCATTAAACCGCACACAGCCGCGAAGAAAAGGTGGAGCAGCGAACTAAACGGCCCTGGGTGGGCTCGAACCACCAACCTTTCAATTAATAGCCGAACGCGCGGACCAATTGCGCCACAGAGACAAGCAATGTTTGGGGCAGCGCCATCGCTTAGGGGAGGCTATTAGTAAATTCATAATTCAGCCACCCCGCCTAGAATTACAATTGTCGTCGACCACTTTTACTTTTCCTGAATAATGCCTGGGACATTCATTGTGGAGACACCGGGGACAGTCTGATCCCACCCTCTGCAGACACATCCATGTCACGAGGAATTAGTTTTCTGACTCCGGGACCGTCGCCCTTCGAGCCTTTCAGTGTTTTGCCTGTTCCCGAGTTCCCTCATTGGCTCGGAGGCGAGAAGGGGTTTGAATTCCCGATGTGCACGAACGACAATTATTTCAATGTCTCAGATCAGTTCATGTCCCGAGAACATCAGAGTCAATCTCCCGGCCTCTTCAACAAGGGGACGGTGTCTGGACTGTCTCTGCTCAGTCGGACGGTTCATCTTTCATTCTCATCTAAATCCGCTTCCCAAAGAGTTTCTAAAGGTTCACAAAGCTGGAGACTGGGATTTCTGTTTTGTTTCATGAACATTTTTCCATTTCCTAACTGACAATATTTTGCCAAAATCTCTTCCCAAGTGTACGCCATGCCTAATTTACAGGGATGAAGAATTTCCATTGTGGGGAGACATTCCCAAGGTTGGGAATGTTCGCTTTGGAGCAAAGAAGGTTAACTGGAGATTTCCTGGGGCTGTTGGTAATGATGGGAGAAGACGCGGTGGGAATGGGCAGATTAATGATCAGAAGAACCAATTGCCACTGACCAGAGTCAGTTACCAGAGGACAGGAATTGAAGTTCTTGAATGAAAAGCAGCACTTGCGCCTAATAAACGCAGAGAATACTGCAGAAAACCGACAGGTCGTGCATCATCTGTGGAAAGGTAAACAGAGCTGACGTTTTGAGTCTGGTACGCTGTTTGTTCCGAACTCGAATTTCCTGCATGGCAATCAATTCCCAGACACGAGAAAACGGGACTTTATTGAGACGGGTTTTGTGAAGTTTGAGCGATAATGCAACCAACAGGAAGTCATTTAAAATCGCCGGCGAAGAAAGCATAGCCAGCAGGTTACCACCCTGGGTGGGGGAGCCCCAAAGGATCTCTACGCCAGCACCTTAAGTATTCGGCCACAACTACACGCCCAAAGTTATGATCTAAAATTTCTCATGGAATTGCTCTAACAGGAAAGGTGAGTACTGGACTTGTCCTGTCCGCGCCATAGACCCAACGTATCCTGTTCCCCTGGATTTGATCAGGACAGAGGAGTCTGATGGGAAATCGAATTGAACTACACACATTGATGAGGGACAGAGCGGGTGGGAAGGATCCATTTCCATGCGTCGAGAGATGAATAATCAGGGCCGAAAATAAGGAGCCACTTCAAGAAATTTGGGGTTCATTCAGCAAAGCTAATGTAGAACTGTTCACAGAAAATGGCGATGAAAGTCTCTCGAGTTATTTTGATGAGAAGTGTTCATGATGCTAATACAATCGAAAGGATGAAGGACGATTGGTAAATGTATTTGGTGACAGTTCTGTTCATGCCTTGTGAGCAAAACCTGGATCTGAAGGAATAAAAGGGACATTAACAATATCGATCTGAAATTGGATACGTGACAAGAAACAGAGCCAATATCAACAGTTGGCTTTTGAACTGGAGAAGGTTTCTCGTGAAATTAGCTTAAGGCTTGAGGTATGCAAGGTCAAGATAATTTAGGTAAAACACGGAAATGCTATCCTCATTAGCAGACAGTGAAAGGATTACAAGACGCAAATTAAGCATTTTCGACAAGTGGTACAGGGGACTGGGAAGAAAAGTATTATAAACTGTGAACAACAAAGTTCTGGAGTACAACACTTACATTCAAAGACCGAAAACATCCAGATCCTGATTAATCAGATTGCATTGTGGTGCTTTTCTGCAAAACATCCACTTGCAATATCCGACAAAAGAGTGACAAAACCTATCCCTGTCAGCCCAGGATAGAAAATCCGAAGGGATGAAGGTTTGCTTATTTTCTGAAGATTCACAAAACTAAGACTGGGTTTTGGTGATTGTTTCCTTTCCACTCCCAGGAGCCACAGTGGTTGAGGCGTTGAGTTGGGGAAAGTAAAATGTGCCCGTGAGCAGCGTGTGAGGCTATTTCAGCTTCCGCTGTGACTTGACTCCGATGTTCTGAGGAACATTTATTGACGCGAGACAGTGAAAAGATTCTCATTCCCGCAGATCGGGAATTCAAACCGTATGCCGGCTCCAGGACAATGAGAAAGATTAATTGGGGTGTGTGAAGAAGCTGTGAGCTGCATTTCAAACAGGTAGGTGGATACAGATGCGTCATCCATTGTGCCCTGGCCCTATGCGTATCTAACGTCACCATGCTGCAGAGTTCTGACGGTAACACGGACATGCGCAGCAATGGGAACATTCACAAGGTCAACAACCAAAGATAATCAGCGTCACTGCTTCCCTTCCACAGTCCCAACTTTGTGAAGCGGGGGGAGGCGGCATGTAACACCAAAGGATCTCTACGCCAGCACTTTAAATGGTCGGTCTCAACTACACGCCCAAAGTTGTGGTCAAAAATTTCTCATGGAATTGTTCTCACAGGATAGGTGAGTACTGGGCTTGTCCTGTCCGCGCCATAGCCCCAACGTATCCTGTTCCCCTGGATTTGATCAGGACAGAGGGGGCTGATGGGAGATCGAATTGAACTACACACATTGATGAAGGGATAGAACGGGTGGGAAAGATCCATTTCCATGCGTAGAGAGATGAATAACCAGGGCCGAAAATAAGGACCCACTTCAAGAAATTTGGGGTTCATTCAGCAAAGCTAATGTAGAACTGTTCACAGAAAATTGTGATGAAAGTTGGGGCGGAGGGTTGGAGAAAGTAAAATGTGCTGGTGAGCAGCGTGTGGGGCTATTTCAGCTTCCTCTCATCTGACAACGCTGTGACTTGACTCCGATGTTCTCCGAGATAATTATTGACGCGAGACAGTGAGAAGATTCTCATTTCCGCAGATCGGGAATTCAAACAGTATGTCGGCTTCAGGACAATGAGAAAGATTAATTGGGGTGTGTGAAGAAGCTGTGAGCTGCATTTCAAACAGTTAGGTGGACTCAGATGCGTCATCCATTGCGCCCCGGCCCTTTGCGTATCTTACGCCACCATGCTGCAGAGTTCTGACGTTAACACGGACATGCGCAGCAATGGGAACAGTCACAAGGTCAACAACCAAAGATAATCACCATCACTGATTCCCTTCCACAGTCCCAACTTTGTGAACGAGTACCTTTCACTGACAAAGGAAACACCCTTGTCCTCAGGTGCCTGCTTCATTTCGATCACGATTTCCAGCCCCTCACTGTTCTAGTGTCATTTCCAAACACTTGGCACATAGCGTCAAAAGAAGCTCTGCGGATATCTGCTTGTTCCACCCGAACAGGCAGTGGGTTGCAGATTCCCACCAGTCCCAATGTGAGTGAAATAGTTTTCCCAATCCACTGACTTGAATCTTAAATAAGAAGCCGGGGAGCAAGCTCCCTTTCTTTTCGACGATATTTCTCATTTTGTAGTCGGCAGGGTTCACACCTGCGTGGGGAAACCGCAATGGATTTCAAGTCCATCGCATTAACCACTCGGCCCACGAATACAGAACCACACTGACAGCTTCACTTCCCAGGTCTGTCTGCCTGTGGAGCAGAGAAAGAGTGAATTATCGCAGAGTTTGTTTGAATCCAATCATTTCACAGTGATTCGAAAGGGTTAAATATCTGCACACGGCGAGTCTAGGTGTTTCATCGCAAAAGATGAAATGAACTTTCAGTTAAAAACAAAACTCGAAACTGCAGGAGGAACTGAGAAGGTCAGGCAACATCGGTGGAATGAGAATCAGAGACAACGTTTCAGAATTCCGTTTTCTCCGACAGGTACTGTCGAGTTTCTCTTTTTGTCTCGGCTTCTCAGCATCCGCATTCCCTCACGTCAGACATTAATTCAAACCAGAAACCCCTTTGGGGAAAGGATTTCTGTTTGGGGAACATTTTCCTGACCCCATTAAAAGTTGATGGCTTCAAAGCCAAGGACGGGCAGCAAATACACCGCCCCTGGGTGGGCTCGAACCACCAACCTTTCGGTTAACAGCCGAACGCGCTAACCAATTGCGCGACACAGGCAGGTGCGAGCGTGGGCTGCACCATCGCTTAGGGGAGGCTGTTAGTGAGTTCATAATTCAGCCGGCCCCGCCGAGAATTACAATTGTCGTGTAACAGTTTTACTTTTAGATAATAAAGCCTGGGACATTCATTGTGGAGACACCGGGGACAGTCTGCAGACACATCCATGTCACGAGGAACTAGCTTTGGGCTCCGGGGCCGTCGCCCTTCGAGCCTTTCAGTGTTTTGCCTATTCCCGAGTTCTCTCATTGGCTCGGAGGAGAGAAGGGGTTTGAATTCCTGATGTGCACGAACGACAATTCTTTCAATGTCTCAGATCAGTTCATGTCCCGAGAACATCAGAGTCAACCTCCCGGCCTCTACAACAAAGGGACGTTGTCTGGATTGTCTCTGGACAATCGATAGGATGAATGCAGATTGGTAAATATATTTAGAGACAGTTCTGCTCATGCCCTGTGAGCGAAACGTGGATCTGAAGGAATAAAAGGGACATTAACAACATCGATCTGAAATTGGATACCTGACAAGAAACAGAGCAATCACTAACAGTTTGCTTTTGAACTGGTGAAGGTTTCTCGTGAAATTAGCTTGAGGCTCGAGGTATGCAAGATCAACATAACTTAGGTAAAACACGCAAACACTTTCCTCATTAGCAGACAGTGAAAGGATTACAAAACGCAAATTAAACATTTTCGACAAGTGATACAGGGGACTGGGAAGATAAGTATTATAAACTGTGAACACCAATGTTCTGGAGCACAACACTTACATTCAAAGACCGAAAACATCCAGGTCCTGATTAATCTGATTGCATTGTGGTACTTTTCTGCAAAACCTCCACTTGTAATGTCCTACAAAAGAGTGACAAAGCTCAGGATGGAAAATCTGAAGGGATGAACGTTGGCTTATTTTCTGAAGATTCACAAAGCTAAGACTGGGTTTTGGTGATTGTTTCCTTTCCACTCCCAGGAGCCGCAGTGGGGGAGAAAAACACCATCTGATTCACTCCTGTCCCTTTTTAGTGAAGGAAACTGCCGTTGCAGGAAAGGGTCCACTCAGTCATCCCAGCTGCATGCTTTACCTGGCTGTACCAGGGATCCAGTAACAAACGGACAACTCAGCTGACCAACAAAGAAAGTGGGGTGGGGGGACTGGGTGCACTTTGAGCTGGAGGTGTTTTCTTTTAAAAGCACTTATTGTATGCCTCTTTTCCTGGTGAAATCTGAAGCTGTAACAAAATAAGGTCGTAGTAAAGGTTACCTGAACATACCGCCAGGTTCAGACTCTGCGAGGTCCAACAGGTTTTTGTTTTAAAGCTGCTCATTTCTTTCAGCCTCCAGCACTAATGTCATGTCTCAGAAGGATCAGTGAATGAGTAGCTAATCTTGTTAGAAATTGTATATTTTTCAGGACTACAGGTTCATTGTTTCATTGGCATTGCAAAGTTTACTGGCAACAGTTGGAGGTGTGGGCTGTATTCACTGGAAATAAAGTTTTAAAACCTCACAAACACCAGGGTATCGTCCAACAGGTTTATTTGGAGGCACTAGGTTTCGAAGTGCTGCTCCTTCATCAGGTTGCTGTGGAGTAGGATCACAAGGCACAGAATATAGTGCAAAAAGATTATAGTGTCATGCAACATAAGTGATGAATTGAAGAAACCTAGATTTCTGTTAAATCATTCATCTTTTAAAATGGATTGCAGATTTCGGCTAATTAATCTGTACATTCCAGAACTTCTTTTAAGTCACGTTTTCCAGGAAACTTAATGCTTTATAAAAGGAGATAGCACCTCACGTCATACAACGCATGAAAGCTGTGAGGTTAGAGTCTGTCTGTATCCCAATCTTGAGTCAGAATGGTTCTACTTCCAAATATATAATCCTGCAAATGCAAATTCACTCCAAATGCGTGAGTGCGTGCATGAGAGAGAGAGAGTGTGTGTAAGTGCGTGTGCATGCTGGGTAAAGTGTGTGTGTGATGGAGTATAATCATGTGCGAAGATGTATGCATTGGTGTGAGTGTAGGGACGTATTATTGTGTGTCTGAGAGAGAGCATGTCTACCGGAAAGGCTCTGCACGAGCGTGTGAGTGTGTAAGTGTGAGAGAGAGCATAACAGTGAAGTGGGGTTACCTGTCATGTGACATGAACCCAAGGTCGCGGTTGAGGCCATCCTCCTGGTTTGCCAAATTGACTATTAGCCTTTGCTGGGCCACTAAAAGTGATTAAGCAGTTACACAACACACATGGGAGAGGGCAGGCTGGGACTTGTCTTTCGATTTGCAGAAGGTGGGACGTTCTGGGTGCTGGAAACTAGGGAAAACACACACTGGAGGACCTTTGGCACAGAGAGATGGAGCTGGAAGCCAGGCTGGAGACACGTTGGGTGAATCACTGTGGATACAGGCCGTTTGGCCCACCAAGTCCATACTGACCCTCGGAAGAACATACCCTCACCCCCGACCCACCCGATAACCCCCACAGCTTATCCCTGAATTTCGAACGCCCAATCCATTCTCGCCTGCACATTTTTGGAACATGGGAGGAAAACCAAGCACCCAGAGGAAACCCACGTAGACAGGGAGTGGGGGAGGGGTAGGAAAGGGCAAAATCCACACTGTCACCATGAGGGTGGGTTCAAACCCAGGTCCCTGGCGCTGTAAGGAATTCCCTCTCCAGCACTCGGCAACCGATTGGCTTCTGCCCAATCCTGGTGACACTCCAGTCAGTTTGAGGAAATCAATTTGCTTCCATAGAGTTTCCACGGGGCAGGGGTCGTTGTTACCCGCCAGATTCAACAATCCAATGAAAGGCTCGTCTACAGCGAGAACACTAGTCCACATTTCGCCAAAGAATTAAAGTTCTCTCTGCAATTAGAGCCCTTGAGCACTCCCACGCAGGCTGCGTGTATTCATGGGGATTCTCAATGCATGTTGATATTCGAAATTCCCCAATCCTGGGAAATAAGATTGAGTGCATTCACCCTCTCCATGCCTCTCAGGATCTCTTCACATCTATAAGCCCGCCCCAACACCCCCCCCACCCCGCCCACGAGGCTCTTATGCTCGAAATAAAAACGTCTTAGCTTGTCCAACCTCTCCTTATTACTCAGACCTTGAGTCCTGGTTTCTTGTAAATGTCTTCTGCACTCTTTTCAAGTTTAATAACATCTTTGTTTCGCAAGGTGATCAAAACGAATCACAATACTCCAAGTGTGGCCTCACCAATATCCTGATTAACTGCAACATAACTTGTCAACTTCTATACTCAATGCCCTGACTGATGAAGGCCAGTGAGGCTTAAGCCTTCTTCACTGCCCTGTCTACCTATTTTGTTGGACATATCGGACCTGCTCCAAACTGGATAATCTAACTGATGTGACAGGAAACCGCTTCTTTTCTTGAGAGAAGTCTCCCAGAGAGATGTTGCTGGCTGACTGTCTGAACTACTGAACCTCAGTGCCCTACTGCCCTCAGGAGGGGGGTCCACATATTTGCGTAAAGTGGTGCTCGAAACCTTTATCATCTTTGGGATGGATCTCCATTCATCCAGTGCTATGGAGTCATGTAGGCCAGAAACATACCCTTCAGACCAACCAGTCCATGATCCCCAACTAAACTAATGCCACCTGGCTGCTCCTGGCCTATAACCAGTTTGTTAATAGTTGTGTTTATTTTTTAACTGTAACGATTGGATAAAAAAAATTGCTGATAATTGATTTTAAAGTGTTGGGGATTTATTTTTATCAGTAGAACAGGTTACACCACTTTTCAGGCTAATTTTACCTAATGTAGGGCAACATGTTCCTCTGGGTGTTTCTGTTTGAGATCTTGAATGCTGCTGTGATGTCCTGCTGAATGCAATGGAGTCAATATTAATCCTAGCCTCACTGTGGCTGTGGGTGAATTGCCTTAATTTGGCTCCTGACTCAGAAACTGCGCAGAGAATCAACTGCTGAAACAATGATTTACACTTTATTGTATGTAGCAACTGAAAATAACCCCCCCCCCCCCCCCCCCACCAAGTCACCAAGTTCAACCTCAGTCCCAACTTGGGTATCACCCAATTGATGGCAGAATTTAACTGACTTTCCACCGACAATATCTGTCTCTGGAAGTGTTCAGGGATTCACTGCAGTGTTGTTCTTCCAAGTACTGCTGCTGCATCTTTCTGGGTTTAAATTCTGGTGGAGATTCCTCACTTTGAAATCTGTGGTGTGATGTTTCTTTAGATCCTAACACCATCTCCCCACATTGCTAGAGACCTCCAGTGTGTAGCATACCTTCTTAGCCTTGAGGTTTAGCTGTCTGTTTGAAACAGCCTGTCCTGCAATTAACCTCTTGGTGTCAAGGCCATCCTTCCACAGACAGACTAACTTGTCCTTTTGTCACGAGTTTATTAAAAACTTATCTCATCTGTCCCAGGAAACAGCTTGTTGTTATACATCCTTCTTCCCAGGGATAGTTAACTGGCAGAATTTAGGCCATTCAGCCCATTGAATCTGCTCCACCATTCAATCCTGGCTGATAACTTTCTCATCCCCATTCTCCCCGTAACCCTTGATACTTAAGAATGATTATATGGTGGAGCAGACTCAATGGGCTGAATTGCCTAATTTCTGCTTCTGAGGGCTTATGATTTTGCAGTTTCTCAGTGGCCCTTTTGTTTCTTGGTCCAGAAAGAGTTATTGCTGACCCAGGTAGTTTGGAAAGTTCTGGAGTTTACAGGACCACACCATATTCCTCTCTGCATTGTCCAGGAATAACTATTCCTTCTGAGATATTGGAAATTCCAGAGACACCTTGGTATCCCTGAATAAAATCGGTTTGTCAGAAAATCTCTGCTGCTACTCTGGAACAGAAGGATTATGGGGAGAAAATTCAGAAATCAGATGTGCAAAGAGACGATGGAGTTCTATTCCAGGATTCTCTCAAGGTAAACTTGAAGGTTGAATCACTAGTTGGGGAGGCAAATGCAATGATGGCATTTATTTTGATCAGACTTGAATATAAAGGCAGGGATATACTTCTGAGGCTCTGTAAGGCTCCGGTCAAGCCGCATTTGGAGTATTGAACGCAATTTTGGGTCCCATATATCAGGAAGGATGTACTGGCCCCTTTATTATTAACTATTCAATTCAGCTCATTGAATCAATTCTGCCATTTATTCAGATCACGTTAGCTCTGGTAAAGATCAACTCCACTTTCTTGCTATTTCCACATAATCCTCGATTCCCTCACTAGTTAAACAAAAACTGACAGCCTTGGATGTACTTAACGACCCAAGCTCAACAACCCCCTGTAGTAACATGGTCCACAGATTTACAGTCCCCAGTAAAAATTCCTATCTGTCTTCAACATGCAATCTCTCATTTGCAGGTTATTCCCTCTGGTGCTAGACTCACCCACAAAGGTAAACTTTTCCACATCAAGCCTGTCAAGTCTCCTCAGAAGCGCTTATGTGAAAATAAGGTTACCTCTAAATCTTCTCACTTCTAATAAGTATAGGCCCAACCAATTCACTTCTCTTCATATGATATTCTTTTCATCCTGGTCAAACTTCTCTGGACTGCCACCAAAGTCAGTATATCTTTCCTTGGGTAAAGGACCCACCCAGTGTTCAGTTTTGGCCTGACTGTTGCCTGATAGAGGTTCACTATAACCTCCCGACATTTATACTCTATTTAAAGGTCAACCTCCCATTTGCCTTCCCTATTACTCACTGAATTTGGATGAAGAGATGCATGGGTATGGGCTTCCAAACCCCTCAACAGCTTTCTCCATTTAACATTCAGCACTGTTCGTCCTGGCAAAGTGCACAACCTCATTTCCCCAAATTCTATTCCATTTGCCATTTGCTTAACCTGTCTATATACCTCTGCAGATATTTCATGTCTTCTCACCACCTGCCTTCCTATCAACCATCTTTTCTGCAATCTTGGCAACAGTGCATTCACTTCACTTATCCAAGTAAATAATTGTAAATAATACATATTGTAAATAATTTTGGCCCCAGCACTGATCCCTGTGGCAAACTACTGATTACAATTTGCTATCCTGAACATGCCCCTTATCCCAATTGTATCATTGGTTAGCCAATCCTCTATCCATGCCTCTTTGCTTATTATTTCATGAGATGTGAATATCATTGGCTCTGCCAATAACCCTTCCCAAACTGTCCTTGAAAATGTGGCGCTGAGCTGCCACTTAAATTGCTTCACATAATTTGGTCTGCAATAATGTTCAGGAGCGAGTTCCAGGTTGTTGATCAATAACAAAGAAGCAATGCGATATATTTCACAGTTGGAATGCTGTGTTCACACTTACCTGCTCTTGGTGGTTGAGGTGATGGCTTGGAAGTGCTTTTGAAGAGCCACCAATTAATCAAGCCAGACTGATAGATTGTGGCCAGAGATTCTGCTTTTTGACTTTCATCATCAATCTACATTCTTTCCAGCCAAGAGTTTAGTCTGAAACTGCCACACAATTCCTCCTGTTATAGCATCAATCAACTATAATAATATGACGATTCTTGGGATGAGTTTTCACACCTGAGTGCAAAATAAATATAGATCATTGTTTCCAGCTCTGCTGGAACAAAAAAAACCAGCAAATTGGTGGATAATTACAGTTGGTGCAAACAAAGCTAGCGATCGATAAAGACTAACCCTGTTTACTTCAACGGCCAAATTACATTTTGAAAACCAAGTACACTCAGACAACTTGTAAAAGTGGTTCATAGGAGGAGAAATGGGGCATTGAAGAGGAGTGAAATGATTGCTTTTGGTCACCGCCACCATTGTCTGAAAAACAGGTTGAAAGGATTCTTAAAAGGTGGGCAACAAAGTGGAGTGGTATAACACTTCAGACACCGCAAAGTGTAAGATCACTTTCTAGTGGAAGAAAAATACATTTCTTAATTCTCGAAGAACGGGGGAACAAATGGGGAATAAATCTGAATTGGGAACTCTTTCTTATTAAGGATGTTCCTTCACCACAGTCTTGGTTCAGAGCATAAGTTCTTCATCAGGAATGAAGGTTGGTCCAACGGGGCTGAGAGATAATTGGGAAGGGGATGGGGATGGAGGGGAGGTAGCTGTGAATGAAATAGGTCGATGGAGGTGCTGATTTATCGTGAGAGGTAAGACAGGAGGGTGGAGCGAATAGGTGGGAAGCAAGATGAAAATATAGGACAGCTCAAGAGACCAATGCCGAGTTGGAAGGTTGGATCTGGGACAAGGCGCGTGGTGTGGGAGTGAGAGTGAGGAGAAATATGGAAACTGGTGAGATCGATATTGATCCCATGTAGTTGCTGGGTCCCAAGGCGAAAGATGAAGTGTTCTTCCTACAAGCGTCAGGTAGCTAGAGCTTGCAGGGGGATGCGGCACAGGACTTGCATGCCCTTGACGGATTGGGAGGGGAAGTTAAAGTATTCAGCCACAGGGCGGTGGGGTCGTTTAGGTTTGGAGTCCGAGAGCTGTTTCCTGAAATGTTCTGCAAGTTGGCATCCAGTCTCCCCAATGTGGCAGAGCAATGGACATATAAATAAATTTTATAAACAAATTGTATAAATTTTAGCATGCTGGAGTTATTATCTTTAATGAAGATAACGAAAATATTAATAAAATTGGGTGACTGTTTGAAACGGTTTGTTGGTCAGGCTCAACTCATCCCCTTGAAATGAGAAAATGCCATTGATAGCGGTGAACTGCTCTTTTTGCTGTAAAACCACAAGTTTTTGATTTATTTTCACAACTTACTGGTATTCACACCTGCACATTCAATGTCAAACTCTGACATCAGAAATGAAATTACAACATTAATTTTGACTGACAATATTCGAACAAACAAATTAGTAGCACACAGTGAATACCAAGCCTGATAAATATGAAATCAAATTTGACCAAAAAAATATACAATCAAGATGGGAGATAATAAATGGGGAAGTGCAGAAAGCAAGAAATGCAGCATCACAGAAGGTGCTCCTCCAGGGAGTGTATTTTACGAACTACCACTGCTAAATATAAACAAACACTCTGACATGACCCTCCGGTTTTAATGTGAACCAAAGCCCCATACAGTAGGTACCATTTAAATAAGTTAATAGATACAAGCCTTGAGCAAATCCAGCCCCCCTTTTGGAACTCGGAGTTTTCTCCAGCTCCGGGGGGTTGTTGAGCTCCTGGGCTCTAGCAGCCACTGCTCTACTGAAGAAGCTTTGGGAAGCAGATGCAAAGGCAAGATACAGAACAGAGCACCTTTGCCAAGGAAAGCAGCTTATGGAGACATTGAGCAATAGCATCACATGGTCTTGACCCCTCGGTTATGCGCCCAGCACACTCATACTGCACTACTCTGCTTCAGTGCTCCCAGTCGCAGGATTGTGGATCAGTTTAAAGTCGATCCTATATCTCTGATAACATCGCTGCACAAGGCAGTGAAGAAAGGTTTAGGCACACTAATCTTCATCAGTTAGGGAATTGAGTATAGATGTTGGCAAGATATAGTGTAGTTATACAGAACGTTGATGAGGCTGCACCTGGAATATTGTGATCAGTTTTGGTCCCCTCGGTATCGTGTGATTTCTGACATCTTCAACTCTGGGTTTGTGTTGAACTTGATAGGATATTTTGTCCAACTCAGCATGTTTAAACAGTATCGCTCGGAGGGAGTCATTTGAAATATTTGAGGAGGTGAGTTCAACAAGATTGAAGTATTCAAAGTTACTTGGACTCTCTTTTAAACTTACATCGGGACCAGTAGTCAGAGACACATACAACATGGAAACAGACCCTTCAGTCCAACTTTTCCATGCTGACCTGATAACCTAAATTAATCTAGTCCCATTTGACAGCACCTGACCCATATACTCTGGCAGCTCATTTCATGTATGTACCACCCTCTGCATGAAGAAGTTGACCCTTTAACATATTTCGCCTCTCACCCTAACCTATGCCCTCTAGTTCTGGACTCCTCCATCCCAGGGAAAATACCTTGTCTTTTACCCTGTCCATCCCTCTCATGAATTTGTAACCTCTATTAGGTCACTCCTCTACTTCCAATGCTCCACTGAAAACAGCCCCAGCCTATTCAGACTCTCCCTGTAGCTCAAACCCTCCAACCCCCAGCAACATTTCGTAAATCGTTTCTCATAGAGAAGTCAACGTTTAAGCCCTGAAGAAGCGTTAATACCCAAAATGCTGACTACTCCACATCCTGGTGCTGCCTGGCTTGCTGTATTCTCCCGACCTCCTGCTTGCCTACTTCGGGTTGCAATAGGTAGTGGCTCAGTGGTTACCACCGCAGCCTCACTGTGCCGCAGATCCAGGTTTGATTCCAGCCTTGAGTGACTGTCTGTGAGGAGTTTGCACATTCTCCCAGTGTCTGCGTGGGTTTTCTCTGGGTGGTCCTGTCCAAAGACATGCAGGTCTGAGGTTTGATGAAGGCCTTCCTGCACTTAGAGCAACTGAACAACCTCTCCCCCATGTGGACCCACGAGTGGGCCAGCAGGTCAGAAGAAAGAGCAAAGCCCTTCATGCACTCGGGGCAGAAGAACGGCCTCTCCTCGGTGTGGACCCACTGGCGTCTCAGCAGGTGGGAAGAACTGCTAAAGGCCATCTCGCACTCAGGGCTTGAGAACAGTTGTCCCAGGTGTGGATCAACCAGTGCGTCCGCATGGCAGAGGAATCACTAAAGGCCTTCCCGCACTCGGGGCAGCAGAAGGGCCTCTCCTCACTGTGGACTCATTGGTGCTTCAGAACCGTTTCAAATTTCACAATATCCTTCTGATAGGAGTGAGACCAGAATTGCACACAATATTCCAAATGTATTCCACAATATTCCAGTGTCCTGTCCAGCCACAACGAAACTTCCCAACTCCTATACTCAAGTTAGAGGATTGTGAAAGTTTTTAAAACTCGCAAAATAAAATAGGAAAAAAAGGGAAGGACAAACCGAATTTTTGAAGTCAACTTGGAAGCATAATTGAGAAATCAGCGGACTGGGTTTATTAGGTACCTGTTCTCCTTAAATACACTATATACATCTTTCTCTTCTGCTCTTCGTAGTTCACAAAACCATGCTGAGTATCCTTGATCACATTATTCTTATCCAGATGTTCATAAATCCTATCCCTTACAATTTTCTCTAAGACTTTGCCCACAAAAGAAGTGAGACTCACCGGCTTATACTTACTAGGGTTATCCCTACTCTGCTCCTTGAACAAGGAAACCACATTTGCTATCCTCCAGTCTTCTGGCACTATTCCTGTAGACAACGAGGTCATAAAAATCAAGGCCAATGGCTCTGCAATCTCCTCCCTTGCTTCCCAGAGAATCCTAGTATTAATGCCATCAGGCCCAGGGGACTTATCTATTTTCACCCTTCCCAGAATTTCCAATACCTCTTCCCTACATACTTCAAAGCCATCAATTTTCAATATTCATATCGGCAACAATGTCCTGTTCCTGAGTGAATTCTGATGAAAAGTATTCATTCAGTGTCTCCCCAATCTCTTCGGCCTCCATGCGCAACTTCCCACTACTATCCTTGACTGGACCTATTCCTACCCGAGTCATTCTTTTATTCCTGACATACCTATAGAAAGCCTTTGGGTTTTCCCTAATCCTACCAACCAATTACTTTTCGTGTCCCCTCCTTGCTGCTCTTAACTCTCTCTTTAGATCCTCCCTGGCTAACTTATAACTCTCAATCGCCCCAATTGAATTTCATGCCTCATCTTTACATAGGCCGCCCTCTTCACTTTAACAAGGGATTCCAATTCATTATTAAACCATGGCTCACTCACATGACCCTTTCCTCCCTGCCTGACAGGTACATACTTATCAAGGACACTCAATAGTTGCTCCTTGAACAAGCTCCACATATCGATTGCACCCTTCCATTGAAGCCTACTTTTCCAAGCCACGCATCCTAAGTCATGCCTCACCGCATCATAATTTCCCAGTCCCCAGCTATAAATCTTGCCCTACAGTGCACACTTATCCCTCTTCATCACCAGAGTAAAAGTCACAGAATTGTGGTCACTGTCCCCAAAGTGCTCACCTACCTCCAATTCTAACACCTGGCCTGGTTCGTTACCCAGAACCAAATCTAGTACGGCCTCACCTCTTGTTGGCCTGTCAACATATTGTGTCATCTAACGTACTAGAGCTATAGCTTTCCCAGTCAATATCTGGAAAGTTAAAGACCCCCATAACAACCACCCTATTACTTACACTCTTCTCCTGAATCACCTCGGCAATCCTTTCTTCTACGTCTCTAGGACTATTAGGCCTGTAGAAAACTCCTCACCTTTCCTATTTCCAACCTCAGCCCAAACTACCTCAAATGGCGAGTCTTCATTCATCGTCCTTTCCACCGCTGTAATACTATCCTTTACAAGCAATGCCACACACACCCTCTTTTACCCCCACCTCTGACCCTACTAAAACATTTAAAAACTGGAACCTGCAACAGCCAATCCTGTCCCTGTTCTACCCATGTCTCCGTGATAGCCACAACATCGAAATCCCAGGTACCAACCCACATTGCAAGTTCACCTTCCTTATTTCGTATACTTCTCACATTGACGTATATACACTTCAAGCCACCTTCCTGTTTAGAGGCAACCTCCTTCGAGATTGATGCCATGTTCCTAACCTCCCTACACTCAAGGTCCTGCACCCTAAAGCTGCAGTCTACATGTCCCTGCAGAGTTAGTTTAAACCCTCCCAAAGAGCACTAGCAAACCTCCCCCAAAGGATGGTGGTGCACCTCAGGCTCAGGTGGAGACCATCCTGTTTATACAGATACCACCTTCCCCAGAAAGAACCCCAGTTATCCAGATACTGGAATCCCTCCCTCCTGCACCAACCCTGTAGCCACGCATTTAACTGTTCTCTCTCACTATTCCTCAACTCTCTATCACGTGGCACGGGTAACAAACCAGAGACAACAACTCTGTTTGTTCGAACACTGCGCTTCCAACCTAGCTCCCTGAAAGCCTGCCTAACATCCTCATGCTTCTTCCTACCTATGTCGTTGCTGCCAATGTGGACCACGACTTCGGGCTGCTCCCCCACCCCCTTAAGGAACCGGAAAACACGATCAGAAACGTCACTTACCCTTGCACCTGGGAGGCAACATACCAAAAGTGAGTCTCTCTCGCCCCCACGAAACCGGCTATCTGTGCCCCAAACTATCGAGTCCCCAATAACTCTTGCTCTGCTCTTCTCCAACCTTCCCTTCTGAGCAACAGGAACAGGCTCCGTGCCAGAGCCCTGAACCCCACTGCTTACCCCGGTAAGTCGTCGTACCAACAAGTATCCAAAATGGTATACTTGTTCTTGAGGGGAACGACCGCAGGAGGTCTCTGCATTGGCTGCTTTCTCCAAGACCCTCACTGTCACCCATCTGTCTGCAATCTTTGGAGTTGCTACTTTCCTAAAGCACCGATCTATGACCCCCTCTGCCTCCCGAATGATTCTAAATTCATCCAACTCCAGCTCCAGTTCGCGAACATGCTCTTGGAGGAGCTGGAGATGGGTGCACTTACGGCAAGTGTAATCATCAGGGACGACCATGGCATCCCTCCCCTCAAACATGTTGCAAGAGGAACATTGCACTGTCTTCACTGCCATCCCTCTAAAAGTAACTTTTAAGAAAAACTAGGTCTGAAGAATAGAACAAGCAAAATGCAGCACTGACCTGCTTACCACAATGGGTCTTATTATAAGGTTAGAGGAGGAGGGCGGGTGGGAGGCACTATCACTGTAGTTCCTCGGGATCCTCTCCTGCGCGCCTTTATCGGAAAAAAAACCTACCCAGGTAAGCTTGCGCTCCACCAGCTTCTGGGTCCGGTCCGCACTTTTTTTCAATAAAGGCGCGCAGGTGAGTCCCGAAGATGTGACTTGACTCTCCAGTCTCCCCAATGTTCTCGAGATCGGATAAAGTCTTCTTCCTGCCGCAGCCCGGATTCGATTCCCAGGCAGCGAGGCAATTTTCAGCACAGCTACAAGAACGGATTTACGTCTCCCTGGTGGTCTAGTGGTTAGGATTTGGCGCTTTCACCGCCGCGGCCCGGGTTCGATTCCCGGTCAGGGAAGCAGTTTTCAACGGGTCTTAATGCGCTGTACAGTTGTTTCTTGATCTTCGTTATTCCTGGGCACTGCAATGTGAAGTAGCTCGTTGAAATAGCATCCTGATGCAGATTTGTTTGCATGTGTTGGGATGATTGCTTCTGCAGCTACAAAAGAGTGAACAATCCTCACTCTCTCAGCGGAGCAGGTCAGTGCTTTTTGGCAATGTCTGTTTATAGACGCGGTTATGTTTGTTTAACAGTTTAAATTTAATATTTTTGTATCCATTGCTCCCGAAGCGATCTCTATCACATTGGGAAGACTGGAGAGTCAAGTCACATCTCTGGGACTCTCCTGCGCGCCTTTATCGGAAAAAAAACCTACCCAGGTAAGCTTGCGCTACACCAGCTTCCGGGTCCGGTCCGTGCTTTTTTCCAATAAAGGCGCGCAGGTGAGTCCCGGAGATGTGACTTGACTCTCCAGTCTCCCCAATGTTGCAGAGATCGCATCGCGAGCATTTGGTTTCAAAACATTACATTGATTTATGTACTGGTGAAAGTCTTCTTACTGCCGCTTGCACAATCTCTTAGAGGAGGCTGTTTTCATTCATAATTCAGCCTCCCGTGCCCAGAATTATCATTGCCCTCTACTTTTGTATAATAAATCCTACGCCCTTCATTGTGAAGACGGGGGGGGGGGAGGTGTGGGGGGTGTGGGCGGGGGGTGGGTTGGGTGGACAATCTGATCCCACCATCGGCAGGCACATCCATGTCACGAGGAATTAGCCCTCCAACACCGGGGCCATCGCCCATCGTGCCTTTCAGTGTTTTGCCTGTTCCTGACTTTTCACATTGATCTGGAGCCAAGAAGGGGTTTGTTTTCCTGATGTGCATGAACGAGAATTTTTTCAATGTTTCTGTTCAGTTCATGTCCCGAGAATTATAGAGTCAATCTCCCGGTGTCTTAAACAAGGGGATGATGTCTGGACTGTCTCTGCTCAGTCGGACAGTTCATCTTTCATTCTCCTCTAATTCCACTTCGCAAAGAGTTTCTCAAGATTCACAAAGCTGGAGACTGGGATTTCTGTTTCATTTCCTGAACATTTTAACATCTGCTAACTGACAACTTTTTGCCAACATCTCTTCCCTCATGTAACACTTGCATCATGTTCATGGATGAGGCATTTCCACTTTGTGGAGACATTCCCAAGTTTGGGAATGTTCTCTTTGCAGCGAAGAAGTTTAACTGGAGATATCCAGGGGCTGTTGGCAATGATGGGAGAAGAAGTGGTGGGAATGGACAGAAGAACCTATTGCCACTGACCAGGGTCAGTTACCAGAGTACAGGGTTTGAGATTCTTTAATGGAATTCAGCATTTGTGTAGAACAAACACAGCGAATACTACAGAAAGCAAACGGGTCGAGCAGCATCTGTGGAAAGGTAAACGGAGCTGACGTTTTGGGTGTGCTATGTTTTTTGTTCAGAACTCGAGTTTCCTGCATGGCAATAAATTCCCTGATGTGAGAAAACATGGCTTTATTGAGAAGAGTTTTGTGAAGTTTGAGCGATGATGCAGCCAACAGGAAGTCATTGAAAATCGCCAGCGAAGTAAACAAATTCAGCAGGATTCCAACCTGGTCGGGGGAATCTCAAAGGATGTCTAAGGCAGCAACGTTTTTCAGCCACAACCAGAGACCCCAAGTTGTGGTCTAATATTTCTCATGGAATGGGTCCAACAGGAAAGGTGAGTATTGGGCTTGTCATGTCTGCACCATAACCCCAATGCTTCCTGTTCTCCTGGATTTGATCAGAACAGCGGAGGCTAATGGAAAACTGAACTGAACTGCACACATTGATGAGAGGTAGAGCGGGTGGGAAAGATCCATTTCCATGTAAAGAGAGATTAATAATTAAGGCCGAAAATAAGAAAACACATAAAGAAATTTGGGGTTCTTTCAGGAAAGCTAAAGTAGAAATGTTCACAGAAAATTGTGATGAAAGTCTCTGGAGTTATTTTGATGAGAAGTGTTGATGATGTGAATACAATCGATAGGATGAACGTAGATTGGTAAATGTATTTTATAACTGTTCTGTTCTAGCCCTGTGAGCGAAATCGGGACCTGAAGTAGTAAAAGCGATAATAACAACATCGATCTGAAATTTGTTACGTGACAGAAAACAGAGCTATCATTATCAGGTGGCTTTTGAACTGGAGGAGGTTTCCAGTGAAATTAGCTTGAGGCTTGACGTATGCAAGATCAAAGTAATTTAGGTAAAGCAAAGAAATGCTGTTCTCATTAGCAGACAGTGAAAGGATTACAAGACGCAGATTAAACATTTTCAGCAAGTGATACAGGGGACTGGGAAGAAAAGTAATATAAACTGTGAACAACAATGTTCTGGAGCACATCACATTCAAAGATCGAAAACATCCAGGTCCTGATTAACCAGGTGTCACTGTCAGATTGTATTGTGGTGCTTTTCTGCAAAGCATCCACTTGCAATGTTCTCCTAAAAGAGTGACAAACCTATTCCTGTCAGCCAAGGATAGAAAATCCGAAGGGATGAATAAGTTTCTTATTTTCTGAAGATTCACAAAACGGAGACTGCGTTTTGGTGTTTGTTCCCTTTCCTCTCCCAAGAGTTGCGGCGGTGAGTTGGGGATAGTGAAATGTGCCCATGAGCAGCGTGTGGTTCCATTTCAGCTTCCCCTCCTCTGACAGCGCTGCGACGTGTCTCTGATGTTCTCAGGGACTTTTACTGACGCGGGACAGTGAAAAGAGTCTCGTTCAGGCCCTAGAATTATTGAATTCGATATTGGGACCGGAGGGATGTATGGTCTCCAAGTGGAATATTCGGTGCTCTTCGTTCTGCTGGTGCTGAGCTTCGCTGGGACAACACAGCAAACCTGAGACAGAGATGTTGGCCAGGGAATAGGATGGGGTGTGGTATTGGCAGGCAACTGGAAGCTCAGGGTCTTTTTTGCAGGCAGAACGTAGATGTTCTGCGAAGCAGTCACCCAGTTTATGCTTCGTTTTCCCCAATGGAGATGAGCCTATATTGTGAGCAGTAAATGCAGTACACTGAGTTGTGGGTAGTGCAGGTAAAGTGCCACTTCACCTGGAAGGTAAGTTTGGCCCCTTAGATAGCGAGGAGGGAATAGGTAAATGGGCTGGTGTCACACATTCGGCAGTTGCAGGCGAAAGTGCATCTCAATCTGCAAGTTTACACTGAGAAAACACTGGACTTGAACTCCCAAGTCTCTTTGCACTTCGGATTTCTTCATTTTCTCCCCATAATTCCTCTGTTCCAACAGCGACTATCTGATGTCAGGGCAGCACCAGTGATTTCCTGACATATGGATTGTATTTGGGGATACCAAGGAATGTCAGGAAATGCGAGTGTCTCAGGAGCAATCGTTATTCCTGGCGGAGGCAGAGAGGAATGTGGTGTGGTCCTGTAAACTCCAGAACTTTGATAGCTTCATGAGTCAGCAATAACTCTTTCTGGACCAAGAAACGAAAGGGCCGATGAGAAACTGCTCCATGGAAGTTAACAAATAACATATATTAACTCGCTGTCACTCTGCTATGACAGGAGGAGCTGGAAACCCCTGATAGATTGAAACACAAAACTGGTAATCTCTTGATTATGTTGTAAAAATATCGGTATAATGTTATGCACACCACGCAGTCACCAGCAGAGGGAAGCGGCATTGTGTTTAAATCGAGTGATGAATAGCTGGTGTTTTCATTCTCACATTGGGGAGAGCTGAGCATTTACCCAAACACTGGGTACACCACCTCCCTGACACAGTGTTCACAAATCAAACTGACAGCAAAGCTTCACGTGTGATCGAAAGTTTCCACATGAAGTGAATGTAATCCTTCCTTGATTTGAAAGGTAAGAAGCTGATTGTTTGTGAGCCTGACACGATTTGAACATGCAACCTTCTAATCTGGAGTCAGACGTACTACCGTTACGCCACAAACTCACGTGTCACCAAGGCCCTCTATTCATGCTTGAGGGAAGTGATCGCACTACAATGATTTTACGTTATGAGTAACAACGGAGATCAACAGTTCATGTCTGTTCTGTTTCTCCCCCCTCTCTTTAGGTCTCTCGAAACAATTTCCAACTCTCTCTCAATAAAAATCTGAAAGAATTGCAGATGTCGTGTGAACCCGCCGGTGGGTCTGAAGATTAGAGGAATCGCTGAAGGCCTTCCCACACTCGGGACAACTGAAAGGCCATTACCCCGTGTGGACCAGCTGATGCCTCAGCAGGGCAGAGGAATCACTGAAAGCTTTCCAGCACTCGGGGCAGCTGAAGGGCCTCCCCCCCGGTGTGGAGCAGATGGTGCTCCCGCATGGTGCCCACTTGACTGAATCCCTTCCCACACTCGGGACAGTTGAAGGGCCTCTCTCCTGTGTGGACCCGCTGGTGGGTCAGCATGGAGGAGGCCTGGGTAAAGCCCTTCCCGCACTCGGGGCGGGAGAATGGCCTCTCCCTCGTGTGGACCTGCTGGTGCCTCAGCAGGGTGGCGGCCGTGCAGGAGAATGGCCTCTCCCTGGTGTGACTGCGCTGATGAATCTCCAGGGCAGACGGGACACGGAAGCCTATTCCACAGTCGCCACACTTCCACGGTTTCTCCACAGGGCGAGATTCCTCGGGATTCTCCATGGCCAAAGCTTCAGCTGCACACAAACACGTGTATAGCTCCTCCCCGCCGTGAATTCCTCGTTCCTGGCCGTATCACTCTTCCAGGCTCCACACTCAGTGCAGTTCAACAGTCGGGTCTCTCATCCAGTCCCACTGATGCTGAAAATGTATTGAAACAGGAACCAAAAAGCTTTGCTCCTTCTCACAGAATCTAAGTTGAAAATAGCTGAGGTCTGATGGATTGAGTGACTTTCAGATATTGATGTCAAAGCGAGGATTGCAGATGCTGTACAGTGAGTCGAGAAGTGTGCTGGAAAAGCACATCAGGTCAGGCAGCATCTGAGGAGCAGGAGAGTTGATGTTTTGGGCATAAGTCCTTCATCTGTTGATTTGAAACTTCTATCTTCAAATACTCTGTAAAAAGAGATTATAAATGTCATCACTGTCAGTCGGAGTAGAAACTCCGAACAAGCAATTCTACTCAGTGAGTCACCCCTCAGACTCTGCCGCACTAGGGAAAACAACCCCATCCTATACTTCCATCTTCACTCACCCGGATAATTAAGATTCATACCTGAGTTTGCTCCCTCCCTGAATTCACTCCAGTTGCTCAAGTGAACAAAGGTCCCTCCCTTCTCTCTCTCGCCCCCAGGATAAAGAGTTACCCAGACGGAAAGAATTTCACTCTGAAACTGACAGGGCCACTTCCACGTTGTGACATTAATAATGATTCACAAGATCAGACCTAGGCCAACACACAGCCCCCGCACTGCGCCGGCTCCGGACGCCGGCGTGCGACTGACCCGCATTACGCCTGGTCCAGATGGCCGGCATCCGACGGACCTGCTCCGGAGGGACGGCAGCATCCGGCTGACCCTCACTGTGCCTAGTCCAGACGGCAGCATCCGGCTGACCCTCACTGCACCTACTCCAGACGGCCGGCGTCCGGCTGCCCTCACTGCGCCTGCTGCGGTCGGACGGCATCCGGCTGGCCCTCACTGCGCCTGCTGCGGTCGGTGTCAGACTGACCCGCATTACGCCCGCTCCAGACGGCCGCCGCAGGACCTGCGCTGCCCTGCACAGTTGGGAAAATCTCTTCCCTTCAACAAATCCCCATAGGGTGGAAGCAAGCATTTCGGCCCAACGAGTCCACGCCCATTCCTCTACATTCACCCTCTGACTAATCCACCCGAACCGGAGGGCAGAACTAGAAGGCATAGGTTTAGGGTGAGAGGGGAAAGATATAAAAGAGACCTAAGGGGCAACCTTTTCACAAAGAGGGTGGTACGTGTATGGAATGTTCTGCAAGAGGAAGAGGTGGAGGCTAGTACAATTGCAACCTTTGAAAGGGATCTGGATGGAATATATGAATAGCAAAGGTTTGGAGGGATATGGGCTGGGTGTGGGAAGGTTGGACGAGATAGGTTGGGATATCTAGTCAGCATGGACAAGTTGGATCGCAGGGTCTGTTTCTGTGCTGTACATCTCTACGACTCTGTTTCAGCTCAGACAATGCATGAAAGGTGTGAGATCAGAGCCTGTCTATCCTAACCTTGAGTCAGCCTGGTTCTATTTTCAAAGTTGAATTTACATAATACTACATGTATTGACTACCTGGAGATTGTTCATTTTAGGAGCAAAATAGAATGAATCAGCAAATATAATGCTGCAAACACAAATTCATTGCCATGGACTTGTGTGTACACACAAACGCATGACAGAAATAAAATGTCTATTTCTGTGCTGCATATCACACAGACATTGAGATAACAGATGCTTTATTTCTGTGGTTGTAAATGTTGTTGTAATTTATAGCTGGGTACTAATAGTAGATGTAAGGGACAGAATTCCTCAAAATAGGGCACTATAAGTAACGTGGGAGAACCCTATTCTGGTTTACTTACTAGTGAACAAACATTAAGCACAAGTATCTATTTATTTCTAATTTTGTTTCGTTTTTCTTGTTTGATTCCCTGCCATGACAACACTGTATCTGGATGGTTGACAGGCTGAGATGGTGTGTTGGGTCTCGATTGACTTCAATGTTTTATTGTTCCAAATGGTGTAAAATGGGTGTCAAAGCTTCAGCAGAAATCCAGCAGAGCTGACAGACTAACATCTTATTCTTAGCGAACAGGGAGATCAACAGAGGAGAGAGAAATCAGGACCTGAAATCTGAGCTGACACCAGACTACCCTGGGATCAATACTTTGATTAGCTGTGCCAACCCTCGACCTTTACCTCGCTTCCCATTTGACTAACCCCTCAATATTCAGGATACAATCCTTGTCATCCTGAAGCTGGGTTAGCCATTGGAAATGCAGGGTTATAGTTCCACAGTAATAAAAGCAGGAGTAGGCCACTTGTCCTGTCAGGCCTACTCTGCCATTCATTAAGATCATGGCTGATCAATCCACCATCGCAGTTCCTCCTCCCTGCATTGTCAAAGCTATCCTTAATTCACCAACCATGCAAAAACCCATCCAACTGTGTCTTCAATATACTGAAGTGGCCTCTACTGCTTCACTGGGCAGAAAATTCCACAGATTCACTACTCTCCAGGAAAAACAGTTCCTCCTAATCCTTGTTTGAAAGCTACTCCCCCTAATCTTGAGGTGTTATCTCGCCCAACAGCAACGAATTCCCACTTTCCACCAAAATCTGGGATAGACGGACTCACTCAGTTGTTTGCTCTTAAATGAAAGATTTCACTGTTACAACTTCTGCTCCCAGTCAGGGCAAAACATCTTTGACAGCTGTTCTGAAGGTCCAGTCTTCACAACCACACTTGTGAATCATTCTCCTCTCACCTCAAATATGCACTGTCTAGTTTTGGACTGCACCATCCTGGGGAAAAGATCTTGGGTACTCACCCTATCCATGCCCGTTACAACCTCAATAAGGTCATCCATCAGTCTCTGATGCTCCAGGGAAAATATCCCTGGCCTATTCTGCCTCTCCCAGTAGTTCAAACCCTCCAACTCTGGTAACAGCCTTGTAAATCTTTTCCAACCTCTTTCAAAGTTTCACAACATCTTTCCTATATCAAGGAGACCAGACTTGAATGCAGTGTTTCAAAAGTGGCCCAACCAATTTCGTGTGCAGCGGCCACATGACCTCCCAACTCCCATACTCAATGTTCTGACCAATAAAGGAAAGCATACCGAATGCCTTCTTTACTACCCTAGCTACCCAAGACTCCACTTTCAAAGAATTATGAACCTGCACTCCAAGGTCTTTGTTCAGCAACACTCCCCTCAACTGTGTCAGTTCTGCCTGGATTGCTTGACCAAAATGCAACTCCTCACATTTGGCTAAATTAAACTCCATCTCCCACTCCTTGGCCCAATGACCCATCTGCTCAATTCCCATTTATAGCAAACTCTCTTTCCTCTCTTATTCCCTAGAAGCTGAAAATCTCCTTCCCACACACATTCCCTCCATTCTCACTTTGCTGAACCTAATTCCTGCTGCATCTCATCCTGAAGGGTTTGGTTCATGTTGATCCACAGGCCCACACTCTAATTGAAACATACAGAATACTGAATGGCCTGGACAGACTGGACGTTGGGAAGATGTTTCCATTGGTAGGAGAGACAAGAACCTGAAGGCACAGCCTTACAGTAAAGGGAAGGCCCTTTTGGAACAGCGATAAGGAGAAACTTCTTCATCCGGAAAGTGGTGAATCTTTGGAATTCATTGCCACAGAAGGCTGTAAAGGACAGGTCATTGAGAATATTTAAGACGGAGGTAGACAGGTTCTTGAGGATCAAGAGTTACGGGGAGAAAGCAGGAGAATGGGGCTGAGAAACTTGTCAGCTGCGATTGTGTGCTATCAGCAGACCTGATGGGCTGAATGGCCTAATCTCAACTCCTATGTCTTATGGTCTCTTGCTGTCCTGGACACAGAGGGTGAGAATTGGGAGCAGGACTAGGACATTTGATTTTTCAAGCCTGGACCAGTATTGCACAGATCATAACTGGATATGAAAATACCTACAATTTGGTGGATAGGCTGGGACAGTTTTCATTGGAACATAGGATGTTGAGAGGTGACATTGCTGAGGTTGGTTAAATCATGACTGATATAGCTAACATGAATGGCAGGTGTCCTTTCCCTTGGGTGGGGGTTTCAAGATTAGGGAACAAATTTTGAAGGAGAGAGGAGAAAGATTTGAAAGACACGAGGGACACTATTTTTCGTTTTACACAGAGAGTGGTTCATGTGTGGAATGAATGTTCAGAGGAAGTGATGCAGGTGCAGTTATCGCACTTAAAGGACATTTGGCTAGGTATCTGAATAGGAAAGATTCAGAGGATATGGACCAAATACTGGCGGGTGGGACTAGTTTAGTTTGAGAACATAGTCAGCATGGACTGGTTGGACTGAAGGGTCTGTTTCTGTGCTGTCTGACACTGGAACAGTTCTATACTGGTCTTGAAACCATTTTCTTGACATCCCCCATAAACACCCATTTCATTCTTGTTCAAAATATCAGATGGACTCAGCAGTGAATACGTTCAATGACCCCCTAACTGCAGGAAGACATCCCCACTTCTGAACTCAATTCCTCTTGCTAATATACCACTTGCCTTGCTGATTGCTTGTTTCACCTGTCTGACAACTGGCAGTGACTGGTGCAGAAGGACACTGAAGTCCCATTGTACATCTACACATCATCCTTCATGAAGGGCTCGTGCCCAAAACATCAACTCTCATACTGCCTGACTAGCTGTATTTTTCCAATGCCACACTGCGACTCTGATCTTCAGCATCTGCAATCCTCACTTTCTCCACATCCCAATGTATCACATTTAAAAACGCACCTCCTTTCTGCACAACAAAGGCTATAGCTTCACATTGAGGTACTGCATTTGCCATGTGTTTGCCAACTGTGTCCAACATTTCCAGAGTCTGTCTGCACCCCAGAGAATCACTCCCTTTCCTTTCAGTTGCTGCAAGTCAACACTACATGAACAGGGATATCGGCTGGGTGCTGGCAAGCAGGACGAGATTAGGTTGCAATATCTGGCCGACATGGACGAGTTGGACCGAAGGGTCTGTTTCCGTATTGTCCATCTCTATGACTATAATTGAACACCAAAATGAAAACTAAATGGAAAAGGGGATGAGAAAAGAAAGTGCTGTACTCACAGATATTAGAGAGAAGGAAGTTACAATCTGGGGTGAAGCTCAATCTTCACAGCAGCGACAGAAGCTCATTCTCCTCCTTCTGCATTCAGACAATAGGGGTGCTCTAACTGGCAGAAGGACCAATCTCCATCCGGTCCTCCAGGCTTTACCATTGGTCCATCTAAAGGAAGTCGCGTGCCGTTCTTCGGACTTCGAGGAGCATGCGTACTACTTTGCTGACACCGATGAGCATGCGCCTTCCTCGCCGACACCTCGGAGCATGCGCAGTGTGCGCTTTGGTGACTACTGTTACTGACAGATGTAAAGAATGTAAAGGCCAAAAGGAGAAAAAACGGCTGGAGCCACAATTTTATTTTTCCGGGTGGCTCGACGTTGTATTCTTTTTTCATTTTGTCTGGCTGCTCAACTTTTGTAAGTCTTTTCACCAGGGCAGATGAAGTTGTAAACTGGAGGACATCGGTTTAAGGTGAGGGGAGAAATATTTAAAATGGCCCGAAGAGGCACCTTTTTCGCACAGAGTGTGGTGTGTGTACGGAATGAACTGCCAGGCGAAGTGGGGAGGCTGGTGCATTTACAATGTTTAATAGGAATCTGGATAGGTATATGAATAGGAAGGGTTTAGAGAGATACGGTTAAGTTCGGATATGGTTAGATTAGTTAAATTCCCTACAGTGTGGAAACAGGCTCTTCAGCCCAACCAGTCCACACCAACCCTCCGAAGAGTAACACACCCAGACCCATTTCTCTCTGACTAATACACCTAACACAATGGGCAATTTAACATGGACAATTCACCTGACCTGCACATACTTGTACTGTGGGAGGAAACCGGAGCACTCTGAGGAAACCCACGCAGACACAGAGAACGTGCAAATTCCACACTGACAGTCACCCGAGGCTGGAATCGAACCGGGAACTTCGGTGCTGTGAAGCAGCAGTGGTAACTACTGAGCCACCGTGCTGCCATTCAAGTAAATGTCTCCCTGGGTGGAAGAGGGACAATCAAGAGTGAACCATTCTGCTGTGGGTCTGAAGTCACATGTAGTCCAGACTGGGTAAAGAATGCAGCTAGGACAACTGAGTGAATCCTTTCCTACAACGGCAATTTCCTTCCCTAAAAAGGATATGAGTGAATCAGATGTCATTTACCCCCCACCAATTCAAAGTTCACATTAGTTTTGTTTCCTTCATATGTAAATCCCACAACTTTTTAAAAGTTACATTCTCAAGATAGCTTTAACAATAGGTGCCATCTCAGCTCAGATAATGCATTAGGTTAAAGTCTGTGTTCCAATATTTCTATCCTACCCATGCCCCTTATTTTATAATCCCCTATAAGGTCACTTAGCCTCCGACACTCCAGGGAAAACAGCCCCAGACTTTTCAGCCTCTCAATATAGCTCAAATCCTCCAACCCTGGCAACATTCTTGTAAATCTTTTCTGAATCATTTCAAGTTTCATAACATTCTTTCAATAGGAAGGAGACCAGAATTGCACGCAATATTCCAAAAGTGGCCTTACCAACGTCCTGTACAGCTGCAACACGACCTCCCAACTCCTATACTGAATGCTCTGACCAAAAAATGAAGGCATAACAAACATGTTCTTCACTATCTTATCTACCTGTTTCAAAGGGAGACTCCCTCTGGGCAACATCTGGGAACAAAGCAATGTCTCTTTCCATTCCTTATCCGGGGGCGGGGGTGTGGGGGTGGGTGGGTTTGGAGTCGCCCACACTGGGGAAACAACATCAGTATTCACCCTATCCATACCACTCATGATTTTTTAACCTTAGTAAGGTCACCCCTCAACTTCTGATGCTTCAGAGAAAACCAATCCCAGCCTATTCATCCTCTCTCTTTACCTCAAACTCTTCAATCTTGGCAACAGCCTTGTAAACTTTTTCTGAATCGTTTAAGTGTTAAATCCTTCCCAAAGCAGAGAGACTGGAGCTGAACATAGTATTCCAGAAATAGCCTCATCAATTTGGGATATCTGGTCGGCATAGACGTGTTGGACTGAAAGGTCTGTTTCTGTGCAGTGGAGTTTTATGGCTCTATGGTCGGGACATAACCCATGGCTACATTCCCCCCTCCATCCTGCCACTTGTTGTGTGGTTCAAACCATGGATCTCAGTTGGTCACCAGATTCTGACAATGTCCAAATACCTTGAGGCATTTCTCACATAAGCTACCAGGATTGTAGCCGCAGTAAGAAACTTTATTTTACCTAAATTTAATTGTCCAACCTTCAGCACTGGAAGAGCTCTCTCTTTTACCCATGTAGTCATCCTGACAGCCTTACTGAGAAAGGAGAAAGTGGAGCTAATCTTTACACGGGGCAGATTTCGTCACAGACTCAGAGCAGTCGAGTGACTGCAGATACTAGAAAGTCAGTGTCAAAAAGTATGGCACTGGAATGTGATGTAGGGCTTATGCTTGAAACATCAACTCTCCTGCCCCTCGGATGCTGCCTGGCCTGCTGTACTTCTTACAGTGCCACACTTTTCAACTCAGATTTCTTCAAAGAGTCAAACATTTCAGGTATATACCTCCTGATGTCACTGCATGTTCCAAATCGTTAAGAGCCTCTTAATAGATGCTCAACTGACCAGTGAATGTGTGCTATCTTGAATATAAATACAAGTCACACCTACATAAAGAGTTTAAAAACTCTCTACTCGGTGTGGCTGAAGAGGTGTCTCAGCAGATGGGACGACCGACTGAAGGCCTTCCCACACACTGAGCAGGTAAATGGTCTTTCCCCGGTGTGAACACACTGCTGTATCTGCGGGGCGGAGGAATCTGTGCTCCCTGCAGGTGGAGCAGGAGAATGGCTTCTCGCAGGTGTGAATGTGCTGGTGAGTTAGCAGAGAAGTCGAATGGGTGAAGACCTTCTCACACACTGAGCAAATTAATGGCTTCTCCCCGGTGTGAACCCGCCGGTGAGTCACTAGGTGGATAGATGAACGAATGCCTTCCCATACGCTGAGCAGGTGAATGGCCTCTCCCCAGTGTGACCACGATGATGGGAATCAAGCAGACACAGGAATTTGAAGTCTTTCCTCCAATCCTCACATTTCCATGGTTTCTCCATCACGTGGAAGTCCTGGTCTCTCTCCAGGTTTGACAATCAGTTGAAAGACCACTCACACACGGAATGTGTTCTGTCTCTTGTCACTGCAAATGGGATGTTACTATTTCAGGCTGTGTATCCGCTTAGAGCTCTTCCCACAGTCAGTTCACTGCGACACTCTCACTCAGTGTGCCTCAGTCTCACTGATGTTTGAAACCTTTTGAAGCAGACAGGGCAGCAGAGACATAATAAATCCTGAGAGATTCAAAGGCTGATGATGATTGTCTCTATCAGATCTTGTTTTGATATTTCTGGCTGCAATTCCTTCCCTTTCTCATATCCTGTAAAAGGAGATTACAGGAAGCATCACCATCTGCACAGGATAGAAATTCAAAACAGACAATTCTGGTTCCTGTGGAACCCTAGGTCTGAATATCGTGCATAGGTTGAAGCACTTTATCCATATCTGCCCTGTCAAGATCCCACAGGATGTTTATAAAATCTTTGACCAAAATAATCCATTCAGCCCATTGAATCTGCTCCACCATTTATTAATATTATAATCTAAAAATCCACATTCATGCCTTATTATTGATTCCCTTATTGATTAAAATTCTGCCCACCATATGCCTTGACTATACTTAGTGATAGAACTTCAGTAGCCCTGTCATTCATTAACCGCTGAGAGAAGATATCCACATCATCTCCATAATAAATATGCAAACGGTTAAGATTAGAGGCTATTCCTTCTGGTCTGAGACTCTCCCACAAATGAACACTACCTTTTTGGCAACTAACCTTTCAGGCCCACTAAGATTCTGATATTTATTCATTAAGATCTCCTCTCATTCTTCCAAACTCGAACGAATGCTCAACTAAGCTACTCAACATTGCATCATTAGCAAACACGTCAATTCCCAGGATTAATTTTGAGAACGCTCTCTCAGAAGCTTCCAATGTTTCTGTCATCTCCTCTACTTCGAGGGACCAGAGTGCAAAACACACAAGTTACCGCATAATAAAAGAATGATAAAGAATAGACATTTTTCTAGCAGCAATTCGAAGTTGTGCAAAAAATTTCAGATAGAAAAAGAGTCCAATCATACAGTGTTAAGGAGTCAGATGGTTTGGGGGAGGAAACTGTTGCACAGTCTGGTCGTGAGAGACTGAATTGGGAGGTGGGTTGTGAGGGGGGGTGGGGGTTAGAGTTCCTCACTGCCACATCATTTTGAGCCTCAAATTATGCATAAAAAGTTGTTCAACTCATCCAGCAGTGGGGAGGCACCACCAGCACAACCAGGCAATGCTGTTCGGTGGTTAGTGTTGGCCTGGGTGCCCTTCCACACGCTCAGTTTATCACTGCTGTCCTGAAAGTGGCTGTGTATTTTTTGTGTGTATGTACATTTTGACTCTTTCTCCCCCTCCCACTCCACCGAAGACATGCAGGTCCTTGGACTCCTCCACCGGCAGAACACAACTACACGACGGCTGGAGGAGGAGCGCCTCATCTTCCGTCTGGGAACCCTCCAACCACAAGGTATGAATTCAGATTTCTCCAGCTTCCTCATTTCCCCCCCTCCCCCCACCTTGTCTCAGTCGGTTCCCTCAACTCAGCACCGCCCTCCTAACCTGCAATCCTCTTCCTGACCTCTCCGCCCCCACCCCACTCCGGCCTATCACCCTCACCTTGACCTCCTTCCACCTATCCCACCTCCATCGCCCCTCCCCCTAGTCCCTCCTCCCTACCTTTTATCTCAGCCTGCTTGGCTCTCTCTCTCTTATTCCTGATGAAGGGCTTATGCTCGAAACGTCGAATTCTCTATTCCTGAGATGCTGCCTAACCTGCTGTGCTTTGACCAGCAACACATTTGCAGCTGTGATCTCCAGCATCTGCAGACCTCATTTTTTACTCTTTGATGCCTGGGTCAGGTTGGCCCTCACTGTTGTCAGGCCCACCTTGTCATCTGCTATGAAGGTAGAATCACAGGCCCTCAGCACTGCACACACCTTTGCAGTCATTCATGGCTTCTGGTTGGGGCAAGAAGTGATGGTCTTGAACACAATTACACCGTCAATACACTTGCTAACGTAGGAAATCACCGACACCATGTACTCCTCTAAATTGATGGAATCGCTATCATTTGTGGTCTCCCTGAACACCCACCAGTCAGTGCGCTCAAAACAGTCTTGAAGAGCAGAAATGGCTCCACCTGGCCAGGTTTTACCTGCTTCAGAACCGGTCTGACACGCCTGTATACTGGGATGAGCATAACAGAGATGTGCTCTGAGAAGCTGAGGTAAGGCTGGGATATCAGTTTAACCCCAGAATGAGAAAAGAAATTGAAAAGGATGGGAAGGGTGTAGAAAAAAAGTGCCGTAGTCACAGATGTTGGACAGAGGAAGGGAGTTGCAGTCTGGGGTGAAGCTCCATCTTCATTCAGAGAAGTAGTAGCAGCTTCCCGAGCTCATTTAGACAATAGGTGAGCTCTGATTGGCAGGAGGACCAGACTCCTTTCAGGTTCTCCAGGGTTTGCAATTGGTCAGTGCGACGTACGGGCCGTTGGCCAAAAGGACTTAGAACACAGCGACATCGCCGCTCGGCGCTGCGATTCCTATTGGCTCCTTCACGACGCCCCGCCCTCCATCGCGAACGTCACCACGCGGGACGAGGCCAGTTTCAGAACAAATCAATGTCTCCCCTTTCCATTCCTCATCCTGGCTTGGAGACGGGGAATGAGAGGGGGAAGGGTAAAACTATTCAAGATAGCAGCTGGAAAAAGAGGAAATGAATCAAATAGAAGCGGTTTCAGATTCTCTCTGTCTCTCAAGGCTTTCAGATCCGCAAGGCATTTATCAGGACTGGAACTTGAGAAGGGACAGAGATCTATCTAGTGTTATTAAATGGTTATATATTCAATGTGCTAGCCTCCGAGATTCAAATACAATTATCTGTTGTATTTATGTCCTTTAGCTATGTCATATACTTCCAATTATAGAATTATTGAAGGGAACAGTAAGTGATCATTGGACAGAGACCTCCCAATTCATATACTCAATGCTCTGACCAATATAGGGCTACTTTCTCTGGAGTGTCAGAGGGTGAGGGGTGACATTATACGGGTTTATAAAATCATGAGGGGCACGGAGAGAGGAAATAGACAAGGTTTTTTTCCCTGGATGGGGGAGTCCAGAACTAGCAGGCATAAGTTTACGGTGAGAAAAGGGACCTAAGGGGCAACTTTTTCACGCAGAGGGTGGCACATGTATGGAATGTGCTCTTTAAGGAAGTGGTGGAGGCTGCTACAATGACAACATTCAAAATGGCATCTGGATGGGTATATGAATAGGAAGGGATTGAGGGATATGGGCCAAATGCTGGCAAGTGGGACTCGTTAAGGATTGGATGTCTAGTCAGCATGGACAATTTGGAATGAATGGTCTGTTTCCGTATGTACATCTCCATGATTCTAAGGCTCTATGACTCTCCCTGGAGCTCAAACCCTCCAAGCCTGGCAACATCCTTGTGCATCTTTTCTGAACCCTTTCAACGTTAACATCCTCCTGATAGCAAGAAGGCCAGAATTGAACACAATATTTCAAAAGTGGCCTCACCAATTTGGGATAACTGGTCAGCATGGATGAGTTGGACAGAAAGGTCTGTTTCCATGCGGTCAGGTTCTATGAGTCTATGGTAGGGATATAACCCATGTCTGCATTCTCTTCTCCATCCTGCCATTTGTGGTGTGGCTCAGACTCTGGGAACATCAGTGGGTCACACAGGCCATGACAATTTCAAAAATACCTCCAAAAGCCACCAGGATTGTAAGACATTATCAGAAACTGTCATTTTTCCAATTTGTTCAACCTTCAGTAATGGACAATCATTCTCTGTTTCCCATGTTATCGTCCCGACAGCCTCCTGGGGAAGGGACAAACTGGAGCCAATCTTTCCATGGGATTGATTTCTTCACAGAGTCAAACATAAAAGGTTTACATCTCCCGACTCCGCTGCATGTTCCAAATCAGTAAGTGTGTCTTAATAGGTGCTCAACTGACCAGTGAATGTAAGCACTCTTGAGTATTAATAGTCGAGAGTGCGTTGCTGGAAAAGGACGGCAGGTCAGGCAGCATCCCAGGAGCAGGAGAATCGATGTTTTGGGCATATGACCTTCATCAGGATCGATGTTCAGTCATAAGCTCTTCATCAAAATCAGCTATTCCTCAGAACTGCCAGAAATTCCTCATTCCTAATGAAGGGCTCTGGCCCGAAACGTCGAATTTCCTGTTCCTAGGATGCTGCCTAACCTGCTGTGCTTTAACCAGCAACACGTTTTCAGAGCTATTCCTCAGAACTGCATATGGAACCATCTGATCTCACATGGACTCCGGACCACATTCAGCCCAACACAGTTTGAACCTGAACAGGATACCCAGTACACACTACAAATTCAAAACCTTCAGCAAGAATTCTCTTTCCGGATCCTATGCTCCATGCTGTCAGCCATGCACCGCCACCTGCTCTACCTGCAGTCAGTTCTGCCTCAGCAATACTCCCCTTCCTCTTGATACTAATACAAGTCACACCCACAAAGAATCCAAACGTGCTCTGCTTGGTGTGATTGGATTGGTGTCTGAGCAGATGGGATGACTGACTAAATCCCTTTCCGCACACGGAGCAGGTGAAAGGCCTTTCCCCAGTGTGAACCCGCTGGTGTCTCTGCAACTGGAATAATCTGTAAATCCCCTACCACACACAGACCAGGAGAACGGTCTATCCTCAGTGTGGATGCGCCTGTGCGCCAGCAGGATGGATGAATGGCTAAACCCTTTCCCACAGACGAAGCAGATGAACAGCCTCTCCCTGGTGTGAATGTGCCAGTTTGTCTGCAGGTCAGTGGGGTTAGTGGATCCCTTCCCACACTTGGACCGAGTGAATGACCTCTCCCCGGTGTGAACCTGCTGGTGAGTCACCAGGGTGGATAAATGAATGAACCCCTTCCTGCACATGGAGCAGGAGAACAGTCTCTCCCTGGTGTGAACCCGAAGGTGCATAAGCAGGGCAGACAAATTAATGAATACCTTCATGCAGACAGAGCAGGAGGGTGGTCTCTTCCCTGGTATGGCCCTATTGGTGGATCAGCAAGGCGGATGACTGGGTGAATCCGTTCATGCACTTAGGGCAGGCGAACGGCCTCTCTCCGGTGTGAGCCGGCTGGTGGGTCACCAGGGTGATAAATAAATGAACTCCTTCCCACGAAGCAGAAAAAAGGTCTTTCCTCGTGAAACTCTTCAGGTGGATCATCAGGGTGGATTAAATGAATGAAGCCCTTGCCGCACATGGAGCAGGCGAATGGCTGCTCCCCAGTGTGACCATGGCAATGACGTTCAAACAAATATGGAATTTTGAATTCCTTCCCACAGTCCTCACATTTCCACGGTTTCTCTATGATGTGGGAATCCATGTCTCTGTCCAGCTTCGACAACTGTTTGAAGGACTACTCAGACATGGAACGTGTTAAATCTCTTGCCACTGCCATTCACCAGGCTTACTTTCCAATTAAGAAGATCATGCATGTCCTGCTGTAGTGTTAACTTCATTTGCTACCTGCACTCAATAACCTTTCATTCCCTGTCACTCAAAATTCAGTTCAATTCAGCCTTGAATACATTCAAAGAGCCTGTCGCTATTACTCTCTGTGTGAGAGCATTGCAATAAAGAAGAGAGAATAAATTCCTCATTCTGCCTGATATGGGAAAGCCCTTATTTATAATCTGTGTCATCGAGTTCTAGATTCTCTGACAAGGAAGCATTTTATTGGCATCTATCCTGACAAGCCTCCCCTCCTCAGAAAGTGCCGTACTCACATGTTGGACAATGGAAGGAAGTTGCAGTCCGGAATGAAGCTCTATCTTCATTCAATTTCAGAGTAAAACTCCCTCCACTAGACAACACCGAGGAGCAAAGCAATGTCTCCCCTTTTCCATTCTTCATCTTGGGAGGGAGAGATGGGGGGAAACTATTCACTGATTGCAACTGCAGTGAATCCAGGGAGGGACAAGACTCTGCAAAGGTGCTCAGATGCTCTCTGTCCCTCTTAAATGTATTTTCACTTTTTTCCTTAATTTGACACATTCATTTGAATACAATTTGCACCCTAGAAATGGATAGCTTCTTTCCTCACCTATACAATTAAAAGCGTAGTTTCTCATGGAATTGAGCAGCATTTAAGGGATTAGCACATTGTTATAAAAAGTACATATGTGTTGCTTCATTTTGAGTATATCTAAGATTATTCACTGTTGTAAAAGTTTAATGGCTTATATGTTTCACCTTCTAATAACATTCTATATTTCTTGTCATTTTTTCATTTAATAGAATAGAAGGAAGTCATTCAGCAACTTAAATGGCTTTCTTTTCTCAAGCGGCCTTGATATTTCATTTTCATGTCCTTGATTCAGCTCCATTTGCAGCATCTTTGACAGCATCTTGTTCTAGGTCATTGTGTATGGAGGAAAGCTTCACTTAGGTGCTTCTTAAGGCTGGCTGACTGGCTGCATGACAGTTTTCAGTTTTGGTGTCCTGGATAACGTGTGATCAGAAGGCACCTGGCAGTTGACAGGAATTTGGTGCCTATGCTATGTTCATTTAACAGTACACTCACTTTGTTAATTTTTCTGAAGGATATCAAGTGGAAGACCAGGGTTGTCTCTACTACCCTTCTTGAACAAGGGAACCACATTTGCTATCCTCCAGTCTTCTGGCACTATTCCTGTAGACAACGAGGACATAAAAATCAAGGCCAATGGCTCTGCAAACTCATTTGCTTCCCAGAGAATCCTAGGATAAATGCCATCAGGCCCAGAGGACTTATCTATTTTCACCCTTTCCAGAATTTCCAATACCTCTTCCCTACATACTTCAAAGCCGTCCATTCTAATTAATTGTGACTCAATATTCACATTGGCAACAATGTCCTGTTCCTGAGTGAATACTGACTAAAAGTATTCATTCAGTGTCTCCCAATCTCTTCAGCCTCCAAGCGCAACTTCCACTACTATCCTTGACTGGACCTATTCCTACCCTAGTCATTCTTTTATTCCTGACATACCTATAGAAAGCCTTTGGGTTTTCCCTAATCCTACCAACCAAGGACTTTTCATGTTCCCTCCTTGCTGCTCTTAGCTCTCTCTTAGCTCCTTCCTGGCTACCTTATAACTCTCAATCACCCCAATTGAACCTTCACGCCTCATCTTTACATAGACCGCCCTCGTCGCTTTAACAAGCGATTCCAATTCATTATAAAACCACGGCTCCCTCACACGACCCTTTCCTCCCTGCCTGACAGGTACATATTTATCAAGGACACTCAATAGTTGCTCCTTGAACAAGCTCCACATATCGATTGTGCCCTTCCCTTGAAGCCTACTTTTCCAAGCCATGCATCCTAAGTCATGCCTCACCACATCACAATTTCCCTGCCCAGCTATAACTCTTGCCCTGCAGTGCACACTTATCCCTCTTCATCACCAGAGTAGAATTCACCGAATTGTGGTCACTGTTCCTAAAGCGCTCACCTAACTCCAATTCTAACACCTGGCCTGATTTGTTACCCAGAAACAAATCCAGTATGACCTCACCTCTTGTTGGCCTGTCAACATATTGTGTCAGGAAACCCTCCTGCACACATTGGACAAACACCGACCCATCTAACGTACTCAAGCTATAGCTTTCCCAGTCAATATCTGGAAAGTTAAAGACCCCCAAAACAACCACCCTATTACTTTCCCTCTTCTCCTGAATCATATTCGCAATCCTGTCTTCTATGTCTCTTGGACTATTAGGAGGCCTGTAGAAAAACTCCTAACAGGGTGACCTCACCTTTCCTATTTCTAACCTCAGCCCAACTACCTCAGATGGCGAGTCTTCATCTATCGTCCTTTCACCGCTGTAATACTATCCTTGACAAACAATGCCACACCTCCCCCTCTTTTACCCCCACCTCTGACCCTACTAAAGCATTTAAACACTGGAATCTGCAACGGCCAATTCTGTCCCATGTCTCCATCATAGCCACAACATTGAACCCCAGGTACCAACCCACGCTGCAAGTTCACCTACTTTATTTCGTATACTTCTTGCATTGAAGTATACACACTTCAATCACCTTCCTGTTTACAGGCACCCTCCTTCGAGATTGATGCCATGAACCTAACCTCCCTACACTCAAGGTCCTACACCCTAAAGCGACCGTCTAGGTTCACATGCCCCTGCAGAGTTAGTTTAAACCCCACCAGACAGCACTAGCAAACCTCCCCCAAGGATACTGGTGCCCCTCAGGTTAAGGTGTAGACCACCTGTTTATAGAGGTCCCACCAGTCAACAATCCACAAGCCAGGGACACAGCCAGACAGAACGGACTCGGGATGATCAGGTAATGATTACAGACGCTCACAACAGACTTCAAAAATACATACAAGAAATTCCGTGCCAAAAATCGTTAATTTCAAAATCCACCAATGGATGGAAGGAATGGACCCCGACCATAGAACAGGCCGTCACCATAGACAGAACAGGACCAAACACCGCAAAAAAAAGGCACTAAAAGAAAAAATGGCCAAACTAACACACAACGAAGAGGACATCACAACACACACCTGGGTTAAAAACCTCTCCACAGACAGCTCACAGACACGGAATGAATAATACTGGCCAAGGGACTTAACTACAACTACAGGGACGCCAAGACAGCAGACTTCCTAGCATCACTAGAATGCACACTCAGGAACAATGGACTGACAGAAGAGACACAACAAACAGTGAGACAAAGTATCGCACCTCTGAAACAAGGAAAAGACAAACACATAACCTCAACACCAAGGAGGGAGAAGCACTAAAAACACTAAGAAACGATAAGAACATAATCATACGACCAACAGACAAAGGCAGAATTAACGGTCATCCTGGACAAAGCAGAGTACACATCAAAAAGCGCAACAACTACTTTGCAGATACCAACACCTACCAAACTGGCTGAAGAGCT